>NW_018408033.1:383958-424269 GCF_002113885.1 Mizuhopecten yessoensis
ATTTGGCCATATTGCATGCAAACGCATTCTTCTCATGAACTAAGAAAAGAATATGAACCACATGTATTTAGGAGTATTCCCAGGTGGTCGAGATTCAAATTTATACAACTGGAGGGGATGTCCTTAGTGCGGAAGGCTAGGGGCTGCGGGAGCTGATATAATTTCCCTTTGCATGTTTTTCTACCTTTTATTGGCTTTAAGGTTCGTTTAGAACTCAATAAATAAATAAAAATATTTAGTAAATGGCAAATCTATTGTTGCACAATTGTTACACAGGGGATGGCTAAGTCTTTATACAATGTATGTGTACAGTGCGTTTGGCGAGTGCCCTAAAGTATCAGATCATGAACACACCAAAATAACACCACACTTGGTCACCTTACTCTGATGATAGGCTAACCAGTGTTTTCCAGACAGACACAAACGAAAACACAAAAAAAAAATTGTGTGTGAACGCAAGGCAGTGACCTCGTTTTATTTTAAAAGGACGACTAGTCATATTATATTACCGTTCTTATCTTGATCGTGTGGACAACTACTGTACGTCACTGTCCTTACTGTCTTAACACCTGTCCCTGTTCCAGGATATCATAACCGTTCGGGTCGATTAATGTGGAGCGTTCATGAGTAGATGCGAGTTTCTCTAGGTTTCCTTTGCTATTGTTTCCTAGCTACAGAGAAAGGATACGAGTTTGTCTTTGCCCGTTCCTGGAAGGGTCATTCATACATTACCCATTGTTTTTTTATTGAAACGTGCAGACGAGCCTCAATGCATACCATGTCACGAACCATTAACAGTAAAACACTTGTTATTAGATTGCGTTGACATTCAGCCAGTTCGAACAAATTTCATTGATAACGTTACTTGTTTTGAATCTCTTTTCGAAACCATTTCTGTCTCTACAATTTTAAACTATGTGAAAGCTGTTGATCATTTTAATAAAATATGAGTCACCATAGCCACTTTTAATATTCAAGCAGATGTTTGTCTTTTATCTTTACGTTTGTAAATTTCTAGTTGCTCATCTTTCATTTAAACGTCTGTGTCACTTTGGATACAAAATGTATACTGTAAACCTACTGCCGTGTTGCAAGTTATGACTACATCCTGTTAATGGTCCTCAAATACCATAAACAGCTTTCTGAACTATCACATACCGCCGTCATTAGCTTATTGCAACATTTTATAACTATGGACTTCTATGCTGGTGAATATGACATGATATGCTCCTGACAAAGGGTTTATAAGTACATGTTATACCACATCGTTGTGACCACTACATATGTCGATAGCTGTAACATTTGTTCAGATTTCCAATACTCTTCCAAAACAAAACTCACAAATCATCATTAAATGATTATGAGCTGAGTAACTAGTAACACGTGGATGCTTTTGATTCATACGACTAACGAAAGCAATTAAATTGGCATTAAAGTGTTCTGAATGTCGCCATCGTGACCTGAGATATACCCAGTACTGTAAACAGATAGATAATGAAATGAAACGCTGATACATATTATTTATACATGTCTGTGGTCACACAAATATACGTTATGTTGACATGTAAGATCGGTAATGATATAGCTATGGCGTGCAGGTTTTACGGCAACACAATAGAACTGATATTAATTAACTTTTTTTATATTGTTTGAAATTCTGGTAACGTGGTTTTTCAATACATGTATTTTTCCGCTTTTGATTTTATCGATGTAATAGAATTTCAATAAAACATGATGATGCATGATTAATTGTGTATATTACAGGTATGCTGATTGAGTTGTAATTGTGATATCACTCGGTTAATTAAATTTCCGTTTGACGATGTGATTGATTTCTATGAAAAAACAAATCTACAATCGAATGGAATGACATATTGCACTATGTATGGGTGCGATGCAATTATATGTGAATAAAGACAGCTTTAATTCAACGACTGGTATTTTATATTCTTCGGTAAAAAAACATACCATGCTCTTCTGATTGTGAGTTTTTTTTATATATATATCACAGTTGTAAATTAAAGAAAGTTTCAGATTTTACAGCAACACGTCATGTTGACGTTGAAGCATCATATTGTGTTTCGTTCTACGTGATATTTTGGTATATTTTATCATTGTGTATGATGTGATGTTTGCTTCTTCTTTGTGCGCTGAGAGTGCTCTTCTAATAATTTTCGGCTATATCATTGTCCAATGTCGATGTCCTAACGTGTTGCACGATGTTCGTGTTCGTTAACAACGTTCTAGTGTCCTGATGACATCCTTGTGTGATGACGATACCCTTGTGTGTTGACGAGACACTTGTGTGTTGACGATATTCTTGTGTGTTGACGATATTCTTGTGTGTTGACGATACTCTTGTGTGTTGACGATATTCTTGTGTGTTGACGATACCCTTGTGTGTTGACGATATTCTTGTGTGTTGACGATAGCTTTGTTTGTTGACGATATTCCTGCATGTTCACGATAGCATTTTGTGTTAATGACAATCTTGCACGTTGACAATAACTTTGTTTGTTAACGATATACTTGTGTATTGAAAATATTCTTGCATGTTGACTATATCATTGCATGTTGACAATATCGTTGTGTGTTGACGATATTCTTTCATGTTGACGATATCGTTATATTTTAACGATACCCTTGTGTGATGACGATATCATTGTTTGTTGACGATATTATTGTGGGTTGACGATATCCTTGTGTGTTGACGATATCCTTGTTTGCTGACGATATCATTGTTGGTTGACGATATCCTTGTTTGTTGACGATATCCTTGTGGGTTGACGATATCGTTGTGTTTTTTCGATATCGTTGTGTGTGTTAACGATACCCTTGTGTGTTTACGGTATCATTTTATGTTTTACGATGACCATGTGTACTGACGATGTCCTTTTGGGTTGAAGAATTCTCTATATGTTGACGTTATCCTTTTGTGTTGACGTTACCTTTGGTGTTGACGATATTCTTGTGTGTTGATGATGTCCTTGTGTCTTTATAATGTTCGTATTTGTAATATCATAGTGTGTTGACGATGTCCTTGTGTAAGACGATGTCCTTGCGTTTTGAGGATATCATTATGTGTTTACGATATCCTTTTGTGTTTACGATGTCCTTATGTGTTGACGATATCCTTTCGTCTTGATGATTTTTTTTTGCGTTGACGATATCCTTTTGTGTTGACGATATCCTTATGTGTTGACGATATTTATTTTTTAAACGGTGTCCTTGTGTGTTAACGGTGTCCTTATGTGTTGATTGTATCCTTTTGTGTTGATTGTATCCTTTTGTGTTGATGGAATCCTTGTGTGTTTACGGTATCATTGTGTGTTTACGGAAACTTTATGTGTTTACGTATCATTGTGTGTTTACGGTAACCCTATGTGTTTACGGTATTCTTGTGTGTTTACGGTAGCCTTTTGTGTTGATTGTATCCTTATGTGTTAACAGTATCCTTTTGTGTTGATTGTATCCTTTCGTGTTCATGGTATCCTTATGTGTTGATGGTATCTTTGTGTGTTGATGCTATCCTTGTGTGTTTACGGTATCCTTATGTGTTGATTGTATCCTTATGTGTTGATTGTATCCTTACATGTTGATTGTATCCTTATATGTTGATGGTATCCTTATGTGTTGATTGTATCCTTACGTGTTGATTGTATCCTTTAGTGTTGATGGTATTCTTGTGTGTTGACGGTATCTTTGTGTGTTTACGGTATCCTTGTGTGTTTACGGTATCCTTTTGTGTTGACGGTATCATTGTGTGTTTACGGTATCCTTTTGTGTTAACAGTATCCTTTTGTATTGATTCTATCCTTTCGTGTTGATGGTATCCTTATGTGTTGATGGTAATCTTGTGTGTTTATGGTATCCTTGTGTGTTTACGGTATCATTGTGTGTTTACAGTAACCTTATGTGTTGATTGTATCCTTTTGTGTTGATTGTATCCTTTTGTGTTGATGGTATCCTTGTGTGTTGACGGTATCTTTGTGTGTTCAAGGTATCCTTGTGTGTTTACAGTAACCTTATGTGTTGATGGTATCCTTGTGTGTTGACGGTATACTTATGTGTTGATTGTATCCTTACGCTTTGATTGTATCCTTTTGTATTGATTGTATCCTTATGTGTTAATTGTATCCTTATGTGTTAATTGTATCCTTATGTGTTTATTGTATCCTTTTGTGTTAACAGTATCCTTTTGTATTGATTGTATCCTTTTGTTTTAACGGTGTCCTTGTGTGATAACGATATCATTGTGTGTTGACGGTATACTTATGTGTTGATTGTATCCTTGTGTGTTGATTGTATCCTTGTATGTTTACGGTATCATTGTGTGTTTACAGTAACCTTATGTGTTGATTGTATCCTTTTGTTTTAACGGTGTCCTTGTGTGATAACGATATCATTGTGTGTTGACGGTATCCTTATGTGTTGATTGTATCCTTTTGTGTTGATTCTATCATTATGTGTTGATTGTATCCTTATGTGTTGATTGTATCCTTATTTGTTGATTGTATCCTTATGTGTTGATTGTATCCTTATGTGTTGATTGTATCCTTATGTGTTGATTGTATCCTTATGTGTTGATTGTATCCTTATGTGTTGATTGTATCCTTATGTGTTGATTGTATCCTTATGTGTTGATTGTATCCTTATGTGTTGATTGTATCCTTATGTGTTGATTGTATCCTTATGTGTTGATTGTATCCTTATGTGTTGATTGTATCCTTATGTGTTGATTGTATCCTTATATGTTGATTGTATCTTTATGTGTTGATTGTATCCTTTTGTGTTGATTGTATCCTTATATGTTGATTGTATCCTTATGTGTTGATTGTATCCTTTTGTGTTGATTGTATCCTTATGTGTTAATTGTATCCTTTTGTGTTTATTGTATCCTTTTGTGTTGATTGTATCCTTATGTGTTGATTATATCCTCATGTGTTGATTGTATCCTTGTGTGTTGATTGTATCCTTGTGTGTTTACGGTATCCTTGTGTGTTTACGGTATCATTGTGTGTTTACGGTATCATTGTGTGTTTACGGTATCATTGTGTGTTTACGGTATCATTGTGTGTTTACGGTATCATTGTGTGTTTACGGTATCATTGTGTGTTTACGGTATCATTGTGTGTTTACGGTATCATTGTGTGTTTACGTTATCATTGTGTGTTTACGGTATCCTTGTGTGTTGATTTATCCCTTTGTGGTCATTATATCCTTATTTGTTGATTGTATCCTTATGTGTTGATTGTATCCTTGTATGTTGATTGTATCCTTATGTGTTGATTGTATTCTTATATGTTGATTGTATCCTTATGTGTTGATTGTATTCTTATATGTTGATTGTATCCTTATGTGTTGATTGTATTCTTTTGTGTTGATTGTATCCTTATGTATTGATTGTATCCTTTTGTGTTGATTGTATCCTTATGTGTTGATTGTATCCTTTTGTGTTGATTGTATCATTTTGTGTTGATTGTATCCTTTTATGTTGATTGTATCCTTATATGTTAATTGTATCCTTATGTGTTGATTGTATCCTAATATGTTGATTGTATCCTTATGTGTTGATTGTATCCTTATATGTTGATTGTATCATTGTGTGTTAATTGTATCCTTTTGTGTTGATTGTATCCTTATGTGTTGATTGTATCCTTATGTGTTGATTGTATCCTTATGTGTTGATTGTATCCTTATGTGTTGATTGTATCCTTATGTGTTGATTGTATCCTTATGTGTTGATTGTATCCTTATGTGTTGATTGTATCCTTATGTGTTGATTGTATCCTTATGTGTTGATTGTATCCTTATGTGTTGATTGTATCCTTATGTGTTGATTGTATCCTTATGTGTTGATTGTATCCTTATGTGTTGATTGTATCCTTATGTGTTGATTGTATCCTTATGTGTTGATTGTATCCTTATGTGTTGATTGTATCCTTATGTGTTGATTGTATCCTTATGTGTTGATTGTATCCTTATGTGTTGATTGTATCCTTATGTGTTGATTGTATCCTTATGTGTTGATTGTATCCTTATGTGTTGATTGTATCCTTATGTGTTGATTGTATCCTTATGTGTTGATTGTATCCTTATGTGTTGATTGTATCCTTATGTGTTGATTGTATCCTTATGTGTTGATTGTATCCTTATGTGTTGATTGTATCCTTATGTGTTGATTGTATCCTTATGTGTTGATTGTATCCTTATGTGTTGATTGTATCCTTATGTGTTGATTGTATCCTTATGTGTTGATTGTATCCTTATGTGTTGATTGTATCCTTATGTGTTGATTGTATCCTTATGTGTTGATTGTATCCTTATGTGTTGATTGTATCCTTATGTGTTGATTGTATCCTTATGTGTTGATTGTATCCTTATGTGTTGATTGTATCCTTATGTGTTGATTGTATCCTTATGTGTTGATTGTATCCTTATGTGTTGATTGTATCCTTATGTGTTGATTGTATCCTTATGTGTTGATTGTATCCTTATGTGTTGATTGTATCCTTATGTGTTGATTGTATCCTTATGTGTTGATTGTATCCTTATGTGTTGATTGTATCCTTATGTGTTGATTGTATCCTTATGTGTTGATTGTATCCTTATGTGTTGATTGTATCCTTATGTGTTGATTGTATCCTTATGTGTTGATTGTATCCTTATGTGTTGATTGTATCCTTATGTGTTGATTGTATCCTTATGTGTTGATTGTATCCTTATGTGTTGATTGTATCCTTATGTGTTGATTGTATCCTTATGTGTTGATTGTATCCTTATGTGTTGATTGTATCCTTATGTGTTGATTGTATCCTTATGTGTTGATTGTATCCTTATGTGTTGATTGTATCCTTATGTGTTGATTGTATCCTTATGTGTTGATTGTATCCTTATGTGTTGATTGTATCCTTATGTGTTGATTGTATCCTTATGTGTTGATTGTATCCTTATGTGTTGATTGTATCCTTATGTGTTGATTGTATCCTTATGTGTTGATTGTATCCTTATGTGTTGATTGTATCCTTATGTGTTGATTGTATCCTTATGTGTTGATTGTATCCTTATGTGTTGATTGTATCCTTATGTGTTGATTGTATCCTTATGTGTTGATTGTATCCTTATGTGTTGATTGTATCCTTTTGTGTTGATTGTATCCTTATGTGTTGATTGTATCCTTATGTGTTGATTGTATCCTTATGTGTTGATTGTATCCTTTTGTGTTGATTGTATCCTTATGTGTTGATTGTATCCTTATGTGTTGATTGTATCCTTATGTGTTGATTGTATCCTTATGTGTTGATTGTATCCTTATGTGTTGATTGTATCCTTATGTGTTGATTTATCCTTTTGTGTTGATTGTATTCTTTTGTGTTGATTGTATCCTTATGTGTTGATTGTATCCTTATGTGTTGATTGTATCCTTATGTGTTGATTGTATCCTTATGTGTTGATTGTATCCTTTTGTGTTGATTGTATCCTTATGTGTTGATTGTATCCTTATGTGTTGATTGTATCCTTATGTGTTGATTGTATCCTTATGTGTTGATTGTATCCTTATATGTTGATTGTATCCTTATGTGTTGATTTATCCTTTTGTGTTGATTGTATTCTTTTGTGTTGATTGTATCCTTATATGTTGATTGTATCCTTATGTGTTGATTGTATCCTTATGTGTTGATTGTATCCGTTTGTGTTGATGGTATCCTTGTGTGTTTACGGTATAATTGTGTGTTTACGGTAACCTTATGTGTTTACGGTATCCTTGTGTGTTTTCGGTATCATTGTGTGTCGACGGTATCATTATGTGTTGACGGTATCATTGTGTGTTTACGGTATCCTTGTGTGTTTACGGTATCCTTGAGTGTTTACGGTATCCTTGTGTGTTTACGGTATCATTGTGTGTTTACGGTATCATTGTGTGTCGACGGTATCATTGTGTGTTGACGGTATCATTGTGTGTTTACGGTATCCTTTTGTGTTTACGGTATCATTGTGTGTTTACGGTATCATTGTGTGTCGACGGTATCATTGTGTGTTTACGGTATCATTGTGTGTCGACGGCATCATTGTGTGTCGACGGTATCATTGTGTGTTGATGGTATCCTTGTGTGTTGACGGTGTCCTTGTGTGTTTACGGTATCCTTGTGTGTTTACGGTAACCGTATGCGCTGATTGTATCCTTTTGTGTTGATGGTATCCTTGTGTGTTAACGGTATAATTGTGTGTTTACAGTAACCTTATGTGTTGATTGTATCCTTTTGTGTTGATTGTATCCTTATGTGTTGATTGTATCCTTATGTGTTGATTGTATCCTGATGGGTTGATTGTATCCTTGTGTGTTGACGATATCCTTGTGTGTTTACGGTATCATTGTGTGTTTACGGTATCCTTTTATGTTTACGGTATCATTGTGTGTCGACGGTATCATTGTGTGTTTACGGTATCATTGTGTGTCGACGGTATCATTGTGTGTTGACGGTATCATTGTGTGTTTACGGTATCATTGTGTGTCGACGGTATCATTGTGTGTTTACGGTATCAGTATGTGTTTACGGTGTCTTTATGTGTTTACGGTGTCCTTATATGTTGATTGTATCCTTATGTGTTGATTGTATCCTGATGTGTTGATTGTATCCTTGTGTGTTGACGATATCCTTGTGTGTTTACGGTATCATTGTGTGTTTACAGTAACCTTTTGTGCTGATTGTATCCTTATTTGTTGATTGTATCCTTCTATGTTGATGGTATCCTTGTGTGTTGACGGTATCATTGTGTGTTTACGGTATCAGTATGTGTTTACGGTGTCTTTATGTGTTTATAGTTCCCACAAATAATTACGATATCCTTACGTGTTGATTTATTCTTTTATGTTGATGGTAGCCTTATGTGTTGACGGTGCCCTTGTGTGTTGACGGTGTCCTTGTGTGTTTACGGTGTCCTTATGTTGTTGCCATTCCCCTTTATGCTGAACGTTAAGCAGGGAATTTAATAGCCTTCGTTATAGAAGTAAACGAGTTATCTCCCCCACCTTATTCGATGTCTACATATTTATAAAATGTATTAGGTAGCTACAGGCATGTCGAGGAAAATGTTCGCTTCTAATTGATAATCACACGATAATTTGATAATGTCGACATATCAAAGCCGTCCTATTCCCTTTGATAAAAAGTGACAGATATAAAGATAAAACGATAAAATTTTATTTACACCCCACCCCTCACGTTGTTAAGATTTTTTGTATTTTGTCAACTTCAGTTTTTATTTTCACCTGTAGGGATTCTGCCAGTCTGTTCTCTAGGTTATCTGTTCTGTTTGTAAATCAGCAAGACTAGATGTTAGCTCTTTGTTCTGCGTCATGTCTGTTAAGCTGACCCTGTGCTCTTCTGAGAAGTATGGTTAGCTTCAAATAGTTCACAATTTTGTTTTGACAGCGATATTTTTTACGGTTGAGTTTTAAGGATTTTTTTAGGTTTTGGTTAACTGGTTCAATATCAGATTTTTTTAATTATTTTTTTTGCGTTTTCCTGGAGTGACTTCAGTATGTGTGATGGTGGATGGAGTGCTGAGTTAAGACAGATTCGAGACCAAATTTATGATGAGTTTGGTATGAAAACATTTTTCCATACAAGAAAAGTTGTAAAAGATTTTCGAATATCTTCGTGAAATTTGTCTACCATAACATCTGAAATATTGAAATTTCTTTGTAAAATAATGTCTGACTATTTACGCTGTGTAGTTATGTATAAGGCTTTAAACCTTTTACCATTCAGTATATATTTTGTGTATTAATCTTTATTGTTGTCCCTTTTACCGTTGCTGAACCAATAAGCTGTTTACTAACTCAGCCTTCGGTACCAGTGCCATAGCGACGCCATTACTGATTTCACCTCATATGTCCCGGCTGCCGCTTGAAAAATAAAAATGGTTCGTCATTTTAGTTCCCACAAATAATTTGAAAAAAATAATTTGTTGAGGCTTTCATTGTTCCGAGTGTTAAGTCACACTTTATGACAAACCCAAAGTTGATAAACGTCACAACTTACCACCATAAAATACATTTTAAAGTTTTTGACGGATCTTGTAAAAAGACGTGACACTGGAACTTAAAACAAACCGGACATTTATATTACATTGTATGGCAAAATATAAGAAAGTAACATAACGTTCTTTATATGAACGTGTAGAATTTGAGTTCGGCTGTGTACAAGGCAATCCCTATGCAATACACCTTACTTTTTGTCCCTGGATAGTTCAAAGAAAGAAGGCTGGAATTTCCATGGAGTGGCTTTGCTCGTTTCCTTGAGTTATATAGTGAGTAATACTCACACGTTCTTGATGTTCAATTTCAATCAAATGAAATCAAAAAGTAAAAATTATTTATGTTAAATATTCTTTGTTTGGGTACATTATCAATGCAATTGTAACAGAGTTTAAATGGCCGAATGTCAAACTGACCATGAATAGACCATGCCTGCCTCTAGCTATGTCCTACAATGTTCATAGAAACGTGAAAAGCAATCCCAGTTTATATAGCTCGAGGCAAAATATTTACGGTAAAACATTTAATGACTGTGTTACTTTAGTAATCTAAAACCCCTGAAAACTGGGCGCGTGCAGCGAGTCTTATATTTCTGAGTTTGTAAATATCTCCATTAATTTGATATATATACGGAGGCTGTGGAGATATCATTTCTACTGTATCTATCTTTTGTTTTTTTAAACGAGTCTTTTTCACATCTTGACCACTGACCATCATTGAATATTTAACATTCTATCGAGTACTTGGTTAGGGTCACGTGTTAGCGCTAATACACTTTGTGTTGGACCGCTGAGGAAAACGCAAATGAAGAAACACATTGAATAGAAAAGGCGTACTCCCAAGCAGCGCTTTCGGGTTTTTGAAAAAATCAGAATTTCAGTTCATTTTCAAAAAAGGTAAGATTCGCGGATAATGGGATGCGGAGTCAAACGATGCTGCTCCGAACAGTTAGACTTGAGTAAAACGAAGCTACGTATCACCTGCCTCCTACCCTCATTGAGCGGTGTTAAATGAAGCTGCACCTTACTTGACTCATATATGAGATAGGTTGATAGATAGATAGATAGATAGATAGAAAATTATAATGAAAACAACACAAACTTGCGTCAAACGTTTAACGATGCTGCATTATCTTTCCTCTTGTTAAACGAATATGCAACATACTTGACTCGTATATAAACTAACCACACCGTACCAGACCAGAATATAACGGGCTACGGTAATTGACTCATAAATAAAACGAAGCTACATGTAATTGACTCGTGTATAACGAAGCTACATGTAATTGACTCGTGTATAACGAAGCTACATAGAACTTCACCTATACGTTAAACGGAGCTGCATTTTGTTTCCTCTTGTTAAACGAATATGCAACATACTTGACTCATATATAAACTAACCACACCGTACCAGACTCGTATATAACGGGGCTACGGTAACTGACCTGTATATATACGAGTCAATTACGTGTAGCTTTGTTATATACTAGTCAATTACGTGTAGTTTTGTTATATACTAGTCAATTAAGTGTAGCTTTGTTTTATACTAGTCCATTAAGTGTAGCTTTTTTATACTAGTCCATTAAGTGTAGCTTTGTTTTATACTAGTCAATTAAGTGTAGCTTTGTTTTATACTAGTCCATTAAGTGCAGCTTTGATATATACTAGTCAATTAAGCGTAGCTTTGTTTTATACAAGCCCATTAAGTGTAGCTTTGTTATATACAAGTTAATTAAGGGTAGCTTTGTTATATACTACTCAATTAAGTGTAGCTTTTTTATTCTAGTCCATTAAGTGTAGATTTGTTTTATACTAGTCCATTGAGTGTAGCTTTGTTTTATACTAGTCAATTAAGCGTAGCTTTGTTTTATACAAGCCCATTAAGTGTAGCTTTTTTATACTAGTCCATTAAGTGTAGCTTTGTTATATACTAGTCAATTAAGTGTAGCTTTGTTATATACAAGTTAATTAAGTGTAGCTTTGTTATATACGAGTCAATTACATGTAGCTTTGTTATAAAGCTACATAGACCTCTGACCAAGCGTATAACATAGCTGCATTTTACTATAGTTTGATAAACCGTGTAGATCGAGTTGTCCCGCGTTCAACTGTGCCTAAAGTCAGATCCGTTATCGGTCAGGAATGTGATCAATGAATGCACAGGACGATAAAACTCAGCAGCCAGTCAGTACACAGAACGGGCGCTTACTGCTACACCTGTATTTACACCTGTATGTTACAGTAATGTGATAAGGTTTAATCAATAGCTGCGTACCTGTTTACCACAGACCTGCTAAGATTGGACAGGAAATGGACGATCCCCAGTAGTAAAATGAGCGCACAACAAACCCAGGTTAACGGTTTTACTAACGGGGCGGTTTCCAACCCCCCGGGAACAGACCGCTGGGTGGAGATACAACAATCAACGTTTACAAACTGGGTAAATGAACAGTTAAGTCAGTATAGTGGTCGTTCACTGACTGACTTACGGACAGATTTATGTGATGGAGTTCACCTCGTCGCCCTGGTGGAGACACTCCAGTTTAAGAAGATCGGTCGTGTTTACAGTAAACCCCAAGGACAGATACAGCGTCTGGCCAACGTCTCCCTGGCCTTGACCGCCATCACCGAGGACAACGTGAAACTTGTCAACATAGGTATGTCACATGGCAGTCTACTTGCATACATTGTACATGTACCCGATAATGCACTGCACGCGTGTACCCAAATAACAGGACTGCTTATTCCTGTTTTAGTATTACTAGTACAAGTGTTTAGTGTGACTTTGTATTTTGTTTTAGTGTGATTTGATAGTTGTATTTTAAAATGTTTTTTTGTATTTAGTGTGACTAGAAACTTTTATTGTGATGAGATATTTAATATTAGGGAGATTACATACGTTTTTACTTTAGTTTGACAGTAAACCTCAATTTATTGGAGAGGTTTGTGACTGACTACTTACGTCTTTGTGTGAGTGAATATATATTTAAGGTTGATATTTTGGTTCATTGTGACTGGGTTCTTATGTCTTTGTGTGAGTGAATATATATTTTCAGGGTGATATTTTTGTGATTGCGACTGGATACTTATGTTCTTGACTCGACATAAGTTAACAGGTAGTGTTGTTGTTGAAGGTACTTTCGCCCTTCGCTGGAATAAACCATATGCGACCGGTGTTTATTTCGCCTTACATAGTTAATTACTATGCATAATATTAAATTGTTTAATGATAATCGCTGTCAGGAAAAACGTGCCCTCATTAGGGAGGGCGAAAGCCGAACGTTAAACTGTGGCGAAACCCCCGCATGTAGTTAGAGCCGACTCGTGTGGGAGTCGCAACAGAATCGGAGGTTTTTCTTCTCTGTCTGCTAAGAGGATACCAAAGATACCAAAATTGATCTGCTTCTCTCATTGCATCACTTTGGGGTCTTAATCTTACCTATTCTCACTTCCCTACTCTGTCTTTCGGTTGTGTCTCCCTAGGCAGCCGTCTTCATATGACCTTAGCTGTTGCTACGACGTCAAACCAGAAATCAAAGAAAACAATGTCACAGAGGACGCTAAACAACAAATAAACAAACAACGTTAACCAAGATGTGTTAGAAAAAATATCGCCATCATTCATTCTCATTCATTCTTTATTAGCCAAAACCCCTTCGGCTTATAGGTTCAATCATAATTAGAATAGACAGGAGAGTCACATCATATACATAATACATCGTTCAATAATGTGCATATAACAATACTTAATTAACACATTACAGATGAAACACCACAATACATAAACCTTAAATTAACGCCTCTTAAATGCTAAATATAAATATTTTCCTAAATTGGATAGCTGTCTAACATTATTCATACTAAGAAGTTGTATTAATTTTAAAATGCAGAAGCAACGGTATGAAGATTTTTATATTGTGTCGCGGATCGGCCATGTCGATGCATCTACAGAAAGCACCTGTATTGATAATAAGTTTCTTTCCAGACGATGTAGTGGCATTTTATTAGCCCGTCATCAGACTCATACATGTGACCAGGCAAGGTATATCATGCTACCAGTCCGGTAATGAGATTTCAGCGAGATAACGCTCTCAGCCAAAACTATCATGTAGGCACCATCATTTATATAAAAATAAATAAAACTAAAAACCCGAAAAAATACATGTATAACAGTTTTATATCCTTTGTAAGTGGTAAACAATTCACTAGAATCGTTATGGAAGGATTAAGTATTTGTCACGATCGATGCCATGCGATAAACCTCCAAATCTCAATAGTCTAGACATATTGCCAACAGCATACAGAAATATGGACAACTTAAAATCTATGAATAAATAGCTTCAGTGATATAATTTGTCCACTGGCCTTTTACTGATGCTATCTACCCAGCTGTCCGTTCCAGGAAGCCATCTGTCCGGTTGCGCCTGTGGGATCTCGGCCAAAACCATTGCTGCTGCGAACACTCTGCACTGTAGATGAAAACTACATGATCTTAATGATCATCTAAACCTGTTTTATTCACCGATGCAATAACAACGGTATATGTATGTTTGTTCGGGGTTTTAGCGTCCTCGCAGCAGATAGGGTCATATGAGGACGGGTATAGGTAGTCATATATGATATTTGTGATAAGGTCAGATACTATACTGTAACAAAATACGTATAGTAAGGTCATGTAGTATAAAGTGACCATGATACTCTACATAAGTTCCGTTAGTATCATGAAATTAAGCCATTGATAAACAACAAATCCCGCCAAACGTCTATAGATCAGTACCATTACAGCTATACAGCCGCTGGCACGCTCGTCCGGGTACATCATTTCAATGAGTATACACATGTATAGATGTCGAAATTTCTTACAATTATGTTTGATTGTTCGATTTATTGCTTAGGGCTTTTGTGTTTAATGTCACAACAAAAATACATAGAACAGTATGAGAATACGCAGTTATAAATATGGAAAATAAAATAAAAGTATGTATGTATGAACAGAAAAGAGATGAACGAGTAAAGAAAGGAAGGAAGGAAGGAAAGAAAAGCTAGATTGAACACTAACCGAAGGAAATTTTTCGTTATGTATAGACACTATAGTTTATGTACGTCTGGTAGTCTTTCAGTATGGTAACACATCATCAGAATTAAGAATTGCTTAAAGTAACTAAAATGAAAAGAAAACAGAACCACATAGTATTAAGGTGTCAATGAATTCTTAAATCCTGATCTGTTCACGCGCAGATTTTATCCGGTTGTCGCTACGTCATGACATCTATGTTGACATGTGGATGGAATTGCGACTTCTGGTTGATTCTTTTTGAAAATTGTCTTCATTATCATGTAAGGAAGAACGAACATGTGTGCAAAGAGGGGCATACAGCGCTACACGGCCGAAGGAAGGGGTAACATGGGGTTTACTAAAAGAGAGATTGAAAGTTAAGCTTGTGGAAAAGAACAGAGATTTAAAAAAAAAAAATTGCTTCACCAATTCAACACATAAATCAGTACCTTAATAAAAACGAAAAAAATAAGATGATATATGCAAATAATCATCTAATAAACGGGCATGCTGTGAAGCTTTTTCATATATACGTAGTCACCTGTCATAAATTGTTCATTATCTAGAAAATCTGTATAATTGTTGATTTTGCAATAGAATTGTCGATTTTACCAAAAGTTACATGTATTTGTTTGTTATCGCAAAAATCTATAATATTGCTGCTTTCGCCAATGTATAGATTTTACTAAAATTACGTGTAAGAGGCGAAACAGAAATATTCTATCAAAATGGTGGTACAAGCAGTAAGGAAAGTCTATCATTAAATATTGAATTTTTAAATCCCCTATATCTTAATATGATTAAATATATAATAGATATCAAACCGAAAGCTTTGTTTTAAACTTCCTGGTAATGTGCAAAGTGGGACAACACATTCGATCGTGATAAAATGTAGTATTTCTTGCTTAAGCCAAGAGATATAGCCACTCAACACGTTCTGTACAAATAGTGTACGTCGCCAGCTATTCCGAGAAACTACTTGACAGTCGAACTTTAGAGTCGTGCCGTAAATCTTTTGATTTATTATCGTACTATCTCGAACTAGTAAACAACGAACGTACTATGTTTGCATTAAGAAGCATATTAAACACACACCAGATCTATCAACAGCAGAAGTGTTTGATAGCGAGTTTTTATCCTTGTAACAACTACGGATATATGAGGATGGTGTCCATGGACGATGACGTCACTGAAATATCATAACCTTTACACGGTAGAATGGTATCCCTTCCGGTCAAACTAATTTAACAACAGGCTTATATCAGATGTATCTGGGGGGACACGTCGGAGGTTAACAGAAAAAAAACCCGACCAGCTCATCATTGACCCGATATTTTGCTGTGACAGTTAAACGTTCAAATATAAGACACACAGCTTTATCACTTTTTAAATACTTTATTAGATAATAAATAAAGTCATAATATATAAAAAATATAAAAAAAATCTGTTGGTTTATTTTCATCGTTAAGATTCCCTTTGTCTTGGTTGAGGTAGCGATCGTTTAAATGGAAAGGTAATACATTTTTCTACACCGAAAAATATTGTTTTTGATTACATAAACTAAAATATCGATGATGTTGGAGGGAGGGGGAAATGTTGGAGCTACAAAAGTTTGAAATATGAAGCTAAATGCACATCTAAGATATTATTCACTTAAAAAAACAAACTTTCTTCACCTAATGCTATAGCAGGTTAATACATGTTTGAATAACGAATCTTATGACCACTATGCCATTTTACTTTGCTCTCGTCAATGTTAAACTACCAAGCGTCACGAACAATGCACCTAAAGTTTTCATTAATATGCAAAACCTCATATTCCAGCTGACGTAACCCTTTAGAGAAACCTTCGTATTTTACCTGTCTTGTCTGACACCCAGATAGATCTCATACGTGTGTTTTGGGTTGCATCGGGTTTCACAAAACGCAGGTTTCCTGTTGCAGTTTTTATATGAAATATAATTAGTATATTGTAAATTGTTTTATATTCCGGACATCATTCGCCTAATATGATCAATTCGATCCGGAAATGACGCATGTTGAGTTTGCGTCGGTGGTCCATTAATTCCATAAAATTAAAGTGTCTCCTTATATACTACTATACACTACACGTAAATGGACTGCAAGAATAGGACATGTATAGTCGGGTAGGGTATTATTTCGTGTTATATTTTGTATTAATGTCTCAGTTTTGTATATTTTTTTTATCTACTGTACGTTAACTTAATGCCCTTGTGTATTAAACAGTGGTACATTTGTTTCTGTTTTATCTTTTAACATCTGCTGAAGTTTTGACGTTATTGTTTACAGGTAACGAGGACGTCGTAAACGGCAATCTTAAACTCATCCTTGGTCTAATATGGCATCTCATCGTGCGCTACCAGATTTCAAATCGCAAAACCAAGTCCCCACCAAAAAAGCTCATGCTGAACTGGTTCCGCCTGGCTATCCCAGACTTGGAAATCAACAACTTCACCAAAGATTGGGAGGATGGGATAGCTCTTCAGTAAGTATATTGAATAACATGCACCCCTGAAATGTTATAATGAACTTTACCAACCTTTGAATTGGAAGAGTTCAAATGTGTCTTCAGGGGTGAATAATCTAATTGTACGGGATATTGTCCTCTACTGACATACCATGATAGCTGTGTCTGGGACAAGCTGAATCAAGATCGAAATGATTTAACCAAAACAGGAAATCAAGTTATTAGGACAGAATATGAATCGAAAGTCGAAGGAATAAAACCCAGCTGGAACGAAATGGATACCAAGCCAAAAGGAAAGACATCACGAATCCCTGGAACTAGGTGTTCTGGTAATGATAAACGTTTCATGTGACATATGCGACAGCCATAACCATTTCTGACGTAAATTCCAGGAAACTATGTCGCTAATACCGACACAAAGTATATATTTGAACTTCAAAATTAATTGCGTAAGTTAAAAATTTGAGTCTGTTTGAGAGATCTTGATCTCCATTTTGATAATTTGGTTTTTAATTATTATGAAGACGTTATAAAAGAATTATGTTAATTCAATTAATAATCGTTGCTTGGTTATTTGCAGTGCCTTGATAGAGCGCCTCAAGCCAGGTACTAGTCCAAACTGGAGGAAACTTCACAGCAAAAACAGGTGAAATACTATTTAGAAAATTGTTATATATTGCTAAACAGATACACTACTATTATTTCCTGTATTTTGTGTCGTGATTATTGTCATAAATAATAAACTGCTTCAACTGGTTGGCACTGATACTGACTATGAATGCCAGCTTAAGATAAATCAATGATTATAGAATTACTTCAGTAAACAAGGGTGAGAGTGTATTGGTTTTGTTTATTTACCCAATTATGCAGGGGTTTCAAAAGACACATACATATATAATATATAAGGCTCTGTTACTGTAAAAATAAAAACAGTTTAAAAAAAAGTTGGCACCGACTCGGTAAGTCTTACTCGCTCCTAGCTGCTTCTTATATTCGGATAAAAAGGAGGATACAGTCTTTCGTTTGAAATCGTTGAAATCAGTGTTGTAATTTCAGGGTAGAGAATTGTCGGAGTGCAATGGTGCTCGCCAAGGAAAAATTGAACATACCTCGGGTTATCTCCCCTGAAAACTTTGCCAGTGGTGACCTTGACGAGTTGTCGGCCATGACCTACCTGTCCTACTTTGTCAAGGTCGAGTCCCCTGGTTATTATGACACACTGAACTGGGTGTGTAAACAACTGCGCACGACCACCATTACCAATCTAACGGTAGGTAATAGACATTTACAGTAAAACACTTGTTATTAGATTGCATCGACCTTCAGGTACTGGCCGTAGGTCGGTGTTTTTTCTACGGGAACCCCGGCTTTCCTCCACCACAGAACCTGGCACGTCCTTAAATGACCATAGCTGTTAATAGGACGTAAAACACTGACCACTTGCGTTGATGGGCAGTTAAGGACCACATAACTAACTAAGACATGTAAAAAACGTTTTATTTTTAGATTGTTAAGGGAAAAATATCCAAGGACACATATATTCTTTTTCCTAATTGTAGTTAATTTCGATGATAAAGCGGGTACGTACATGCAAGACGCAGGAAGAGCTTAAAACATAACAATATATGCATAATCTAAACATAATACTGTATACACAAATAAAGAATATTCTTACTCATAATATTTGTTACATACTTAAAGGTATCAGTACAAAACGCGAGATTGAAATATTTCAATGTTGGTCAACAAGTTCCATGTGTGTATTAGTCTTAATGGTATTTTATGTTAATTCACTATATTTCTTTTTACTTACTTATATTTAAATGACATTCCTAGATTTCAATTTTCAATTTTAGTTTTAAAATGTGTCTTAACAAAGGATTTTATATTTGGAATGACCCATCGTCGCTAGCCAAGGGTTACGATTCGGAAGGATCCGGTCTTCCTACCGAGTAGTAAATAGATCGTACCGGATCGTAGCCCCTGGCAAGCGAAGATGAGAATGACCGTACCATTCTTATAGGGGCTTGTCCTAGTTTTAAAGAGTAACAATACAAGCTGTTTGTGGGGAGGCTAAAATGGTGATCCCCGACGAGGGGGTAACCCACACACGGGCCTTAAAATATTCCCTGAGCTATTTTGTTATTTCATTCGTTAAGATTATTTAGGTTGTGAAAAATCAAAATTGAAAAATAAAAGGACTAGGCAAGTTTGTTATTTAGTCCAACAATCTGTGGAAAATTGTGTAAATTTCATAATAACTAATATAAACCTACTATGTGTAGTAAGTAAGTACATGCATATCGATAATTATATAGACGAATCTCTCATTGACTACCAAAACTAAATAACATGGAGAGATTTTTCTTTATCAGTGAGGTGTCGTATGGATGACAAGTGAAAAAAAAAGTTTTTGGTGGTGAACTATATTTTCCCTTGTCAATAAGAGATACATATTGAAATCATTTAGATATATCCTTTGGGTTTTTTAGTGAAGATTTTGGATAAACCATCACATAATTATTACTGAAAAATCAATATGATTATTATTTATTAGAGTAAGACATTTCTTTTTTTCATGTACGAATTAACAGACTGACTGGAATGATGGGCGTCACATGTGTAGCGTTGTCCAATCACTGGGCGGAGAGATCCCGGGCTGGCCCAAGCTTGACCTCAATGATCACGTCGGTAACTGGGAAAAAGGTAGGCGCCATTTTCTGTCTGCATTGCAATGACAAAGTAACAGACTATAAGTAGGAAGTTAAACAAAATAAAACCAACAGCAAACTTTACTCTATCAACTATATAGTTTGCTTCTCAACGCCTTTGGTTCTATGGAGGGTAAATTATTGGCTACATAACCAGCTTATTACATTGCTTGCTATTTTGTGATCAGGTTGTTGTGGTCACGTTGACCTTTTAACGATGCACGGCACATCTTCCTGTTGGTGATGCAAGAACAATGTATTCCTCAATATATCGCCAATATTGGGTTAAAAATTACGGCGCAGACATTTCAGTGAAAACACTGTATAGGTAATTTTACCTTAGACCTTGAGGTTAAGGTCACGATGGCCTCATTTCAGTCGCCATTGACTACACACCTAATGCGTGTATTATAAGGTCCTTTAAAAGTGGTTTAAAAGCTGCATACCAGACCATATTATAATAACTCGCCCTTTGACATGTAATTGTTGAATGTCATGGTAACGTAATTGAAGTGCACTGAATATCTCTGAGTGATGCTTGTTTAAAGTTACATCAGGTCAAGATCTAACTGAGAATTTTGCAATTTCTACAGTTCACATAGATGTGAAGAACATTCTGAGAGCGATGCACATTTGAATTTCACCAATACATCTTTGACGTTGTACATAGTAAAGACAGGATGATTTAAGACGAATCAGTATTAGATATGTCTCCCTTAACAAACGTCCAGATGTCCTAATTCCTCTCATTTATTAGCTATCGCCGGAGGTAAAGAACTTGGTGTCGAGCCCCTACTTAAAGCCAGTGAAATGTCGGACCCCAGCCTCGATCACCTCACAATGATGACTTACGTCGCCAGATTTCAACAGGTGACGCCATCAAAAAGTGACCAAGACAAGGTCAAGGTCACAGCCGATCTCAATAATGTCAGAACAGGGATTCAGGTATGTTTGTTTGATTTTGTTTCAAGACACGCCAAGTCAAAGACACCAAAGTCGACGACACGAACGGCAATCAGTATCAGAATAACGAAAAATGGTTTTGAAATGCTAAGAGCAGACAAGAGAAACAAATTACAGGTTATTAAAGTTGCAACGAGGGCAGTAGATAAATAAATGTATCTTTCGTATCCCTTAGAACAGAAAGCCAATCCGATTGTGCAACACAGACACCCGCTTATGTGTCTTCTTAGTCTTATTGCGGAATGTCCTATGTTCATGTCTTACATTGAAATATACAGATAAAAGCAACAGCCCAAACCATATATATATATACTTGCTTGACATGTATGCTTCTGAAAAGTGTGACCAAAGTGGTCAGATTTTGTATTGCTATCAACCCGCTAAATTTCCCTCTCATAACATTGTAATCAGCCAATCACTGATTTTTATCCTGTTGGCGTCACAAAGACGTCCTTCAGCATAGAAGCGTCGGATCGGACACTTAAAACTGACAAGGTGGAAGTGGAAGTTAAGGGTCCTAAGAGCCGAATGGATGTTGATGTTCAGTGGATTGAACAACGTGCAAAATGCAGGTTTACACCACGTGAGGCTGGAGAGTATCAGGTACCATTATGTCCATTGTAGAGCATATGGCATCGACTTGTATTCAATCAGATTATATAAAATATTATCTATATCATGTAAGATAGTTTCTTTAACTACAAAAGATGTATAAAAGGTTTTAGCTAGTATATAAGATATATGATATAATATATAAGATATTGTATGAATCTAACGAAATCCAGCATTGCTGTTTAAGCTTAAGTAAATGTTGAGTTGGCTGGCTATATTAGTATTTACCAGAGAAGGGAGAGTGTCTATTCCCTAGACGGTGTACAAGATATTTTTTTTTAATTTTATATCGAAATTTTATAACTTTTTTAATCTCTTTTATAAATGTACTAATAAAATGCATATGTAGAATTAGAAAAAAGGACAGAATAAAATTACAAATAAAAAAGTTTTTATTTAATCAAAGACGCGTCTTGGAATACGTTTACTAAACGTTTCTGTGAAAACACTGATGTTTGTTCGATAAGTCAATAAGACCGTTTTTTTCAACGTAGATATCAGTTCACTACAACAAAGTCCTGGTCAGTGGATGTCCGGTGAAATTCGTTGTTAAGGCTGACATGTCCAAAGTCCGGGTGTTGACCACTTCTACAGACTGTATAGTCGGCAGTAAACACCAAATACAGGTAATTCTCTCTACTAATCCTAATAGTATTTATAGAGTGAATTAGGACGTTGCTTATTATGATAATGGGAGTCGCCCATCCTAGTGAATACCACTAATATTGAAATGAAATTTCATAGAAATAATAGTCTGTCCAAATATGTAATTAAAAAAAATCCTATTTGGAATTTGTGTTAATCTCAAGAAAAAATAAACATAAATATATATACCCAGGGCCGAAGCTGAACCCCATTGATTGTCAGTGCGGTTCGTCAAATGTCAAGGTCACAGTAACCAAAAAAATAGTAATTCCTTTACCCAGATGTCTATACTTGACCAACATAAATGATCTCGCACGATGTTTAGTCTTGGTATGTGGATGGGCAAAAATGGGGGTGTTGATATTTAGCGTCGTCCATTAAAAGGTTACAGTTTCCCAAAAGATGATAAAAAAACATTTGTTGGGCTTGATTTGTCTAAGGTCAAGAAAGGTCGCTTTTTCAAAAACAAAAAAACTCACAACATTGAATTTGAAGTACATGTAACTAGTTAAAAGGGGGAATGCTAGGTCGAACATTAAACAAGCACGATCGCCTACAATCTAAAATCAGACATATTGTCCGGGGTTTCGGATAACTTATGTTTAACTAATTACTTACTGATATCGTTTTCCTTGGTAATCACAGTACTAAATAGTGTGGTTTTTCATTTAGGTAGAAGTTAGTGACACCAAATATGGTGTTATCTCCCTTGAAAGTCATTCGCCAGACGGTCAAGTCTATCCTCTTCCAGCAGAGGAAAATCAGGAGGATGGACTTCATGTAGCTAACTTCCGCCCAAAACATGTCGGTAAGATAATTTTACGTTAATATCACAAGAACGCCAAATTTCCAGTCCGAACCAATGAAAAAAATGCAAATGCAAATATAGACATTTCTAAATGTTAAAAATAAAACCGTGTTGAAATAATGATAGTTGTACTTTCATTATATAACAGTTTTTCAGAGCAATTTTATTTAATCAAAGTTCGTAATTGGTTTTAAATACACTTACAAATTACTCGTGTGGGATTATGTTCACATCTTTAATTGAATCATGTCAAAAATAATATACACATTTCCAATATCAAGTTATCACTTTTCTATTTTGGATTGTCAAGGTCTGTGGGTCGTGCAAGTCTACATTGACGGGGAGGAAGTTCCCAACTCACCGGTTAACTTTGATGCATATGACCCGCAGAAAGTGTGGCTCTCCGTGCAGGGACGAGGCGTTGTAGACGAGGTTGTTGTTTGTCATGGTGAGTGGGCGGGGCGTTGTATTCGAGATTGTTGAGTGTAATGGTGAATGGGCGTAGCGTGGTGGATGAGGGTTTATCTGTTACTGTTATTGGGCGAGGAACAATGAATGGTGTTGCCATGTGTCATTGGAAGTATAAGGATCGTTAAAGAACAATGCCATGATCAATAATGAGAGAGCAATGGTAGCATAATGGAAAACACAATCTTCTTTTGGAACGGCGGCGTTGGTTTGATTCCCCAATCGGAGTGGAAAGGTATTGGTTCACCTGCCCAACCACGGGTGTTTTCTCATGAAACTCCAAGATCCCCCAACATTAAAACATCATATGCGCTTCCATCTGTGCCAACAAGAGTGATAAATAAGAGTATGAAAACATACTACACAGTTGTAGAAAAAAACTGAATAAATATTATGTTGCATGGCATTGTGGATAATTGTTTTCAAGTATCTTATTTAGTGCTGTAATTGTAGTTAAATTCCTGACCTTTCATATCAATCCTGTTTAAGATGGATACACTCTTACGTCTTGCCTCTCTCAACAGTTGATGTAACTGACGCCGGAACGGGCAAGGTCTCGGCAACAGTCACACATCTCGGTAAGCCGTCTACTTGCGATGTCACCAAGCAGGATGACGGGAATTGGTCGATCACGTTTGTCCCTACATGTCCAGGATCATACTTCATGAATGCTGCTTTTAATGGCACTACTATTACAGGTAAACACTAATGTTTGTTTAGACTCAATATGAGTCCCATGTCTTCCTGGAATGAGTACTAGTGACTCTTGTCGTAATTTGCACTCGAGGTTATAACAAAATGGTAGTGTCTGGTTGTATTATTGGCTGCACCGGGAGGTTCCAGAAAGAAGAAACATCGACGAGGTGCGAGATTATTGCTTAGTACTTGTCTTACATTACACATCAAAATTATTAGAGCAAAACACTATTTCACAGGAGAATCAGGCTAGTAATTTTTGAAGTATTGGAATGGAACTGGCCGCAATGATTATGTTATATATATATCAACATTTCGGTTAAGCTGTCTGTGAAACAATGAAAAATTGACCAGTGGAATGATTTGACGAGTTCCAATAAAAATGATAAATCCATTTGGTTTCGTTATAAGCACATATAAGCTTTGGGTGTAATTCAAGAACCAAATAACAACCAAATCAATAAGACGGTTCTGATAGGTTTATCTTAATATCGGATCGTATATTTGCGAAAGTTCTTGAGCCCTTCGTCTCTATAAAGAATAAGGCCATTGCGCCCTGTCATGACGGCTTGCTTTATCTGCAGTTTGAAGTGAAGAGATTGTTCTCTCTTTTGTTCGTATACTTTTGAAGTATTCATTTTTCGTTTAAAATTCCTATTAAGTATAACAATTTGTCATATTTCTGAAATATTTATCGACACAAAATTACTCATACAATCTAAACAACTTTCACCAAGAAGCTATCAACAGCACGTCTGGTTCCGTTAACAATGACATATCATGTGGTATTGGTTGTGTCTATGAAGAGATATAAACCATATCTAGGACAGACTAGCATTCGTTTTCTTATAAAACCAATCAATTTAGTCATAACTCTTGAAAAAAGATTTAAAGGTATTTGCATCTTCCATAACGTTGAAATGAGCCTTAAATTAAATGCGTGTAATTGTGGAAGTAACAACAATTGTACAGGATGTCCGAAATTGGTGGATGTGGTGGACCCTGGTCAGATAACAGTAACTGGTGAAGGAATCTCTCGAGGCCTGTGTGGGAAGGAGTCCAGATTTACCGTGAACGCTGGCGATCTCGGAGGGAACATAGCAGTCAACATCCAAGGTAAATACACTTCTTCCTGGCCTTTAAAATGTTGTTCGTACCATTTTCTCCTTCTAAGTCGATGTCTTCTTTCCCTACTCCTTTTTTAATAATTATAAAAAAAATGAAAAAAAAATCATATTGGCTTAAATTGACTGGCTGTTGTATTTATTTTAAACTTTCAGCGGGAGATGCAAAGGTAGATACGAGATGGGAGGAAGTAGGACCCACGGCATACCAATTCTCATATACACCGGCACAGACAGGGGTCTATGCCATTACAGTTCTGTGGAATGATGTATGCGTTCCTGGTAAGTGTCTACAGACTGGGGTATTTACTGTAACAGTAACACTATGTGTGTCGATGGTTTTTGTCTTTAGACGAGTGTCTGTACGGTCATAGTTTTGTGTAACGACATGGGTCGCCCAGGAAAACAAGCAATATCCAATGTCTAGAATCAGAATAATTTTAGTCGGTCGATTTAGTACTATGTATTTATTGCTTAAGATGAAATAATCTATGGAAAACACAGTGGGGTGCAAAATACGTTCCACTCTGGTGTTAAAATAGATACATCACCCAATTAAATGAATTATATCACCTGTCGCTGTTACAGGAAGCCCCTTCAATGCAAAGATTACAGACAGGTCAAAGGTGAGGTTGAAGGACGATCTGAGTGGGGATAAGGATGAGAATGACTATTTAGCTTTGGTGTGTGGGACTGACACCACCCTCCACTTCGACATCAGCGAAGCAGGCCCAGGTATGTAAAATATAAACACAAACACAGCATTGTAGGAATTTTAACAGAGACCTTAAGAAAATAACCGTATCAGTCTAGTACATGATTTAAAACTATCAGTCTGTCTATGTAAAACTCCACATTGCAGTTATTTTCAAATTAAATGAACATGTATTAAGAGACCATCTGCAATATGAGAACACGTTATGGACTTGAATAATACTGTCTTGCTGTACTGAAAGGCTGTACTTGAGGCACCCTACCTCGTTACGAAAAGTTCTGACGTCAAAACTGCGTTTCTGTATTTTCTGTTCATTTTTCTCTTTTCTTTTGTTTGGCACCCTTGTATGTCTTGAGGTGTAATACGTATCCTAACTTACTTAAGTAAAGACGGATATACTAATATATATTCCGCTGGAGCTATTCAGTTTCGATAATCATTTTCTGACTTCGTTGCACTATACATGTTAACAAGTGCCTATGTACTACCTGTAATGGTTATTCGAATAACAAATCCACTGTAAATTCTTGTGTATTGCCCACTACGTTATATTGCCTTCGGGTATCTGCTAATCAAAATAAAACTCAATAATTAATTTCCACTAGAGTACTCTACAAAAATATAATACAGTTACAGTTATATGCGCCTATATTTCATGCATACTTTTGATGATTAAACTTCTTTAACTGTGTTGTGCTTTTGTTTATAATTGAAACAATATCGCATATCTCTCCCTTTTGATGGCTTTTCAAAAACATTTCGTCAAATTGCTTGCTTCATCACATAGCAAACATGGAGCATTTTCACGTTTAAGACTGTATATCCTGCAGAATATATGTAGAATATAACGGTACATGCAAATTAAGATGTCTGCTTCTACATGAATTTGCATTATATTTCATTCCTAAGACTGTAAGTCCGAGAAAACGTTTGGCTTCTTCCCGGAATGTTTACAATTTTCTCCCCCTTTATAATATCCAGGATCCTTTAATGCGGAGGTGCTGGCCCCTAGTGGCAAGCTTCCCGTGAAGCTAGACCAACCTGATGAAGACGAAGTTGCTGTCAGCTTCAAAGCCATAGAGGAAGGTAAGTCTGGATACATGTTGATAAACATGTACATGATATTACAAACAAGTGATTTCGAATTACTGTTTCGTTTGCATTTCGATATTCTCTTGTTTTCCTGTCAGCATTTAACTAAAACAGTTTAATTATACAGATATATATGTTGATGACGTCTTGCTTTCAGGTGATCATTACATACACCTCTACTGGTCAAACGTCCCTCTGGACTCTTCCCCAATTCTCTCCTACTGTCCGGGACCCATACTCCCAATCGACCACACTAAGGTCAAGGTAACAGGGAAAGGAATCACAGAAGGTCGTGCGGGAGTTCGGATGGCATTCATGATCGACGGGAAACTTGCTGGCCCCGGTATGTCTATTAAATAATGAATTATACTACACTGTAATACAGCAACACATTACAAGCAAGATGTGTATGTGTTCCGTCTAGATAAGTGAACTGGTATTACTTTTAGTGAGAATTGGGTCACAAATGTGAAGGTTGTTAAGCATTTAGTTAAAAAAAAAAACTTGTTCAGAATGCAGAAAGTGAATAATGTACTAATAAAAATGAGACAGTTTCTGGAAAAGAAATTAGACTGTCTGCATTATACAGTAGGTAAGAAAATAGATCGTCAAGTTCCTGAGAATTTATACAGAATGAAAATAATATAGTTTTTTTTCAATTGCATTTGAACTTTCACGGAATGTTTCGGGTTACTAAATAAGATACCGCATATGCTGCAAAAGATCTGTCAAAACATAACGAAATCGTGATTCATACAAATAGCCTACAAATACGGAGAGTTAACTGGAAGTATCTGAGTCATTACGCTTCTTGCAAATTAAACTCATCTTTGTTCAGCTGATGCAAAAACTGATATGATGATTGGAGCACAAATAACTTTGACACATACAGCTTTAGGAAATTTGGCATAAAGAAGTTTACATTTCTATTTGAATTACATAGTGATTTGTCAGGGGTATACCGCTACTCTTTGCTCGCATCAGCCTACAACTTAGAGTTTGTGTGACTCCCGGTTATGCTAGCTTGCGAGTCAAGGCATATCTGCAATAGGCCTCGAGCCAATATCGCAGCCAGCACATGTACAACAGAGCTCTGTAACCGATGATGGAAAGCAACTGCGCAATCAAAGTAACTAAAGTCCCTTTAACAATATTGGGTTCACATCCCTATATACCGGACCATCCTTGGGTCTCCCCCCGTTAAGTACGACAAACATTTAGATAAGTTAATTATCATTCATTCAAGTGTCAACTTAACGTTCACATACAGGTGTGCCAAAGGTGGAGATGCAGGGCGTAAGGTCCAACCCAACGGTTCAAATGTCGGCCCTGAAGTATGACCGGTACCGCTGTCACTACACCGCCCCCTCCCCTGGAGCTTACCTTCTCTACATCTACTGGTCAGGAACGAAATTGATCAACGTACCGTACAAGTTATCTGTGTCCCATAGAGGAGCTGGGGGAAAGGTGAAGGTCATAGGTCGTGGACTCAAGGGCGGATTCGTGGGTCAGGAGCTCCGCGTCATAGTGAACACGACCTCTGCTGGATACGGTAAAGTTACAAAAAATAATTTTCGTAACGATCCCCGTACCACTGCCTAAAACTGGAACAATGCTTGACTATAGCTTTGATAAGTCATTTCTGATCTTTGAAAAGAAATCCCATATACTGTGGGACTTAAACGAAATAAACGAAATATAATCAATAATAGTATTCTGGATGTAAGTAATTCAGTGGGGTTTAAAGATTAGACCAGGATTAGGACCCTGCAGTACATATTGTAATAATGTTTCTCTAACCGACCGGGCAATCTGGTCAACGGAAGTGTCCTGAACCAACTGTGCATTAGTAATATCCAAACGGAAGTTAGGGGGAGGTAACGCCATAAACGAATAACCATGGTGTAAGAACGTTTAACATATTTTATTTCTCTAGCATCAAATGGGATTCACATTATTTCAATAGGAATTTATTCAAGGAATTGACCTAGCGTGTTTCATTGTATAATTGCTTGAGGCGGATAATGTCAGTTGTAAAGAAAAACATTTGCTTAATCATGGTTTCCCAAAATGCCATCATCTGCTTAAGAAAGCAGAATTAAGGGCGATATTTATCTATCCGTGTAAATTTCTCTTCTACATTCTTTCTACTTCCTTGTCTCTTTGTCCCTCTAATCTTTACCTTTAGACTTTACAAACATTTACTTAACCACTCTTCCACTTTCATTTTACCATACCGACCTACCAGATATATTGTTTTACCCTTATCCATGTTTATTTTGCCTCTGCCCTACTACAAAATTATTTATTTCATTCTCTTCTGGATAATCATCGAGTTTCTCAATCTCCCAATTTAAGAATATTCTCAGTAACCCGGTGTTTTATGCTGCTTCTGACCAGCGATTGAATCTCCAACCATGTTTCCTTATACACCGACAACGAACCGCCCACATACGTTGTCGCTATTACTGTTACAGATATGTATGCCAAGTTTCCTCTTTCGATACTTGGCTTGGCTAACATTTACATTGCTTCGCAGACAAGTCATAAGAGGCTATTAATGGATTTATCTATCTCTTTTCTCATAAGCGTAATCGAGATACTCAGTTACGTCATATCAATGTTAAACGGGAAAGTATTGCCATGTGGTAATATTTGCGTTTTTTTGCAGTGAGTAAATTAGCTCGAAAATATTCATTCACAATATATAATGATTATATATATGCAATAATTAATATATACTCAGAGCCAGTGTCAACATGAACATTTCCGAATCGCAATCAGCGTCAAAGCGTCACAATGCAAATGTTTCCACACGCGAAAGTTTCCACTTTTACAGTTATAACTAATGTTTGCGTTGCGCCCCGAGGTAATCCAGTATTACCCGAGTCACATAGCAAGAACTGTGATAACCCCAGTGTAATGGAAGACGATTAGGATGCATAACCCCCAAATCTTCCTGATGAGTAAATAATTTAATCACACAGCATTTTATTCTATATTAGTTATCCACCCACTCAGCTCCTATCCATTTTGATTCTTTTGTCACTGTTGCGACAAAAAACATTTTGATCTCCTCTCAATAAATCATATAAAAGAATTTCCAATTTGTTTTATATTTCTATCACAGGTGAGGTGGCAGCAGAAATGAGCGGAGTGTTACAGCCAGCTCGCTGTGATATTTTGGACCAGCAAAACGGTATCTTCACCTTGAGATTGTTTCCTACAGAGGCGTGTAGACATAGTCTTTCAATCAGTTTTGATGGAGAACATGTTCCAGGTATGAAATATTGATGTGTGATATCAGGGCCTACACGTACGATAACTATAGTCCGATGTGTGTCCTTTAATCAATGAGAAAAATGTGGCACCGGAGGATTGCTATATAATAGTTGTAAGAAACAGAGAAAACTCGCGGGAGGAAATATAACTAAAATCAAGTTAGTGTAAGCTTTACTTACAATTAAACACGGAAGTATGACTGAATTCAACCTAAATATGTACACAAAGACCAAATACTTACTTATAGTAGCACACTTATTATAGAGATACATATATGTAATCAATTGATTTACTTTTGGCAAGTTAGTCAGGAAATGCACGTATGTACTGATACACCACAGCTTACGTCTTAAATAATCAAAAACGACCACAAAGCCAATTTAGACAGTATGACGGTTAAATATTACTATATATGGAATGCAATAAACATCTATTGCAACGCCAAGAAAGTCTTTTTGCGATTTTCACATGCATAAGGATTGGCTGGACTGACATCTCTCTGCAAACAATGATATCATTTTCTTAAGAAAAAACAGGTTGTCGTGCATAAATCTGCCAATGTGTCTTGAACACGATTTGTTGCTTTGGCCAATTAAAGATTGGAGATCTGCATATTTAGAGACAATTGGCGGTAATGAACATCAGAGAATCTCCTTCGGTAATCGCATGATGTTCAATCGCTTAAGTGACCTGACTATGACAGATAAATCGCATGATGACGAAAGTAATTCCTTTCGTATGAATATTGAAAGATCTTTTTGCACAACATTTCTAAAACTCGCGAACGACCCTGACAAATCTATGAAGCACAGGAGGAATGGACTATTCGTATTAAGGAGGTTAAGTTTGCATGCGGAAGTCGATAAACTAGAATTTGATTGGCCATGATATGTAGTTAAAGATGTAACTTTAAGAAGTAAAACACGTCTGTGAAGATTGGTATCGGAATGCAACCTAATTTCTAACAAACATATTTCATGACATGCTGTAGATACACATATATAGAAATAGTCCGAGAGTTACCAATGGAGACATCATACAATGTACTATTGCATGTGTCATTTTGGTTAATCTCAATACGGTGAAAGCATAATAGTATTGAAAGATTATATTCATTTATACAATGTAATGTCTAACATTCCAATAACTATGATAAATGCTATTTGAATCATTATGTCATATTAGTTGTTAAGGTGATTGTTAAAAAATTCACTGATCTCGATATGACGAAAGCACGCTAGCATTGAATAAAAATTTACAATGTCTTTCATTCCCATAATTTTGCTAAATGTTATTTGAATCTTATCAACAGCCGTGTATCACTTTGAATTATGAGAATGGTATATTTTGAAAGAGATCTGCTTGCAGTAATGTAAATGAATTAGCAATTTGAAATCTGCTCTGAAATGATAATTCGTGGTGTTGAAAAGTTTAGCTAGTTCAGTATTTATTACATCTGTAAAACAAATATGTTCAAGTTGACACAATGAGTTACTGAGAGACATCCATATTGCAATATTGAACGCAAAACTTTCTACAATGATATACGTTTTGAAGAATCAAAACAAAATATTTCCATTTGCACAATTTACAACTGTTGATATATGACAGGAAGCCCATTCACCATCCCGGTGGGGGAACCGCCCGACCCTCGGAAAGTCCGTGTGTATGGTCCAGGAATACAGGATGGATTGATTCAATCATTTGAGAGCAAGTTCCTCGTGGAAACATATGGAGCTGGGGCTGGCCAGTTGGCGGTACGGATCAGGGGCCCAAAAGGTATGAATAGTGAAGAGGAATATGCTAATATCAGATATGTGATAATGTTATGATATTCCTTTCTGTGTTTACATTTGCTATCAACCGTACGAAAATCGTAATTCCCTGCAGATTCGGGGAAAGAACAGTCCAACTGCATTTGACCACATGTTATCGTAAGGGGGACCACCTGTTGATTTCTTCTGTTTCCTCTGGGGGAAGGGAGGGGAGGGGAGCTTGAGGGACGCAATGGATCTGCTGCACCCAATGCGCTGTCTTCCTAGGCACCAATCTTCATACATGTATGGCCTTAGTTGTTGCAATAACTCAAAACAAGCCAAAAAGGAAACAACAACGAAAAGCTCAAATAGAATAGTATTCAACACTGTATCACACACATGGTTTGAAATCTTTTCTGTCTATCATTGTAGGAGCATCACACACATGGGTTGAAACCCTTTCTGTCTATCATTGTAGGAGCATCACACACATGGGTTGAAACCTTTTCTGTCTATCATTGTAGGAGCATCGCACACATGGGTTGAAACCTTTTCTGTCTATCATTGTAGGAGCATTTAAAGTGGACATGGAACGTGAGCGACAAAATGATCGTACCATTCTGTGTCGATATGACCCATCGGAGCCCGGTCAGTATGACCTTATTGTCAGATGGTCTGGCCATCACGTGACCGGTAGTCCTTTTTATGTGAACGTCTTTGAGACTCGGGAGGAGCTACAGAGATATTTGGAGACAGAGAAAGGTGTGTCTATAGATATGCACACAGGATATGAATGGCTAGAAGAGGTTTAGAGCAAGTTATCAAATTACACGGAATATGGAAACAGAATACCGGTGACAACAAGATGAAATTAACAACAGTTGTGAAGCTACTATAATACCTTATTTGGTGCAATTATATTTCAGTATAATTTCCAGAAAAGCCTTCTCTAGAAGATTTCCTCTTACCAATGTCTTCCTGAGTCAAATTCTATAAGTAATTGTGGTAATTCTTCCGTGCTGTATGTTGTATATCATGTAGAAAGATTTACATTTATAATTGACATTATTTTAACGGCATTAAGTTTATCAGACTAAGTCATGGTTGCAATACAGTTCATATTTATTTTCACAATAATAGTTTGTACACGTAACTTTTTGCAATATCATTCCTTACAGGAGTTTAAGTATTCACATTTAATTTACTTTTTGCATATTTGAATCAGTGACAAAATGGCTACAATAATATAGCCACTAAAGAGGGGTATGATAAGAAAATGCATTTTATTGTATTGTGTGAATACCTATCTTGTTGTTGTGAATATTAATGTAGGTATATGTACACCATTTGTATAACACACACGATATGTGTATTACTCTGATTATATATGTGCATATTTATCAGAGTAAGTTGAATATTGAATATATTCATATTTTATATAATCGAATGAACTGAATAAAAGGTGTGACAGGTAAAACTGTTAACAATGGACACGGGTTCATAGAAGAGGATTTTTTAATATTTATTTTTTACACGTTTTTGTTTCTTTATTTTGATCTCACTGATGGTATTTATGGTATCTGCGGAAAAGTCAAAGCTTGTTTGATACCTAAAATATACCCATAATGCTTCCAAGTACTGAAATACTAAAAATGCCGAAATACATGGCAAAGGCGAAAATTCTGAAAGTGTTACAATGTATATATACAATGTAGAACCTTACACTACGGACACTCATGGAGAATTATATCAAACAGTATAGTACATATACATCGAGGTATATTGGGGAATGGTATATACCATTCAATTATTCAGCGAGGTTTATGATTTCCTAATATTTGTTGTATTTGTTTTCATTAAATTCATTTTGTATACGTCACAGATGCTAAACACAATAGCCAGAGAAAAATGTTTATCAAGATTTTGAACTCCAGTTTCATAGCAGGGAATGGATTTAACAAGGTATCAGATAATGTGATAGATATTATATGTACAATCACATCAACCCACTCTGTAAATAACTCTGTACAACCAACCAATACCTTAACAATGATGGTTTTATTAGTTCCCGTACATGTACAATGCTATTTTTCCTATTAATGATAATACAAGTATACAATTAGGTACTAATTAGTTCCAATACATGAACTATGCTTTCGTTTTTAATAAAAGTACAAAATAATGTTCAATTTAGTTCCAATCCGAGTATACTAGTGTACTTATAGTTTCAATAGGGGGAAAACAGTTTCCCCATTATAATTAGTTTTCCGGATAAATATACAAAAAAGTACTTGTACAATAATGGACTTATCAGAACAAGTCGTGTACAATTATTTCCTTATTATAAAGTCGTATGACTGTAAGAAGTTATGCAATTATCAAAGTGTTTGTATTTAGCATACATTATACAGAATGGATGGGAGTGTAACAGTTATGCCAATATTTGAAAGTATATGTGCATGCGAGTGTTATGATTTTAACTTGATAAAACCATTTTACTCTAATTAAAATCTGTTGCAAGCAATACATTTGCGATTCTGTTATTTTTCCCTTTTTGATTTGAGAAGTAATCTGAAATCAGTGAAAATGTACTCTCTCATGTATAATTTTTATAATGTACATGAATCATTAATCTTGTGTTTCCTCTTAGATGACTTCAAAAATATTCGAATTCTGAATGAGAAAAAGACGTTGAGTGTAAACGCGTACGTATGGGTGACATGCACAACGTCATATCAGGATTACTACAAATAATAGTTGATCTTGCATCAACATTTTGAAATCTAAAAACAAGAGGCCTAATAGGCCTGCATTGCTCCCCATGGTATAAATCTCACAACTGTAACCTTAAAGGGGACTAAAATAATGTTACAGGCAAAATATCGATGTCTTGACTCAAGTTATTCAAAACCTGTTGAAAGATTTAAGGACATTTCACCCCTGTGATCTTGAAAGTTAAACAAGGACATACAATTGAACAAACTTTATAGACCTTTATCCCAGAATGCAACTTACCAAATATCACCACCCTATACCAAGTTTATTTGGAAAATGACTTTTAAAGATTTATACACAATTGACCAAATGTGACCTTGAATTTGAGCATGCTAGTTGTCACATTTCACCATCCTTTGATTATTCAGTTGAAGTCCGTTAAATGTTTTAACATATTTTACCCCTGTGACCTTGAGTATAATTCAATGTCATTCTTTTGGACACTTTTTTCAAACCTTTCATCGATCTCAGCATGCTTCTAGCTAAATATCATCATCCTAGCAATTTTTTATTTAGGCCAAGTCATTTAAGTATGTATTTGACATATTTGACCCCTGTGAAGTTGAATATGGGTGAAGGTTAAATTGGAAAGAAATGGTAGCACTTTATGCCAGCATGCTTCTGATCAAATACCATCACCCTGGTCCTTTTGGTTATTCAGAAGAGGTTGTTTTAAGATTTCAACACATTTGACCCCTGTGACCTTTAATAGGGGTGGAGGTATCGCATTTCATTTGAACAAACTTAGAAGCCCTTCCTCCCAGTATGTTTCTGGTCAAATATCATCACCTTAGATATTTTGGTTATTTAGAAGAAGTTGTTTAAAGGAAAATTTTGATGCCGGACGCCGAACAGACAGAGGAGGGACGCCTGGCCATGGCATCAGCTCATTTGGCCTTTCGGCCAGGTAAACTAATAATACTAATAGCAGTGAAAAAAACAAACGTCAGTATAGACCCGGAATCGACTCTTGGACCTCAGACAAAAATAAACCAAAAAAAATCTGAGATGGCTGCCAGTTGGTGGTCATTTTTTTCTGATCACTGTCAAAATGAAACACGCAAAACTTGGGATCAATGACGATTCAAAAGTGATTTGTTAAATATCTGTTTAATACCTCTTGAGAAATAGTGCTAGCAAAATAGTGAACGTTCAAAAATCAACATGGTTGTCTGGTGGTCATCCTGTTTTTCAAATCAGTCTCGAAATGAAACAAGCACAGAAAAAGGCCAATGGGAACATACATGTGAATTTGGAGAAAGATTACTACAGTACTTTCAGAGAAATTGCACTAACAAACTTTTATTCTAAAAATTTGGTTTCCTGATCAGTCCAGAAAATTAGTTTTGCATTACCATGAACCACGGGTAACACTCATGTAAAATTTAAGAAAGATCACTACCGTACTTTCAGAAAAAATAAATCTTACAATTTTTAACTTTCAATTTTCAAGATGACCGACAGGCAGTCATCTTGGTTTTCCGTTCAGTCACAAAATTTAATGTGCAAGTGCATAATATGGACTATGGGGAACATACATGTGATATTTTAGAATGATCAATCCAGTAGGTGGGGTGGCGCAGTGGAAAGCGCACTTGCCTATCTCCAAGGTGGCAGGGGTTGATTCCCTGATTGGACGTGAATAGGTACGGGGTCACCTGCCCGCAACCACGTGTGTTTTCTCCGATACTCCGGTTTCCTCCCACATTAGGACCCCCCATGTGCTAACATCCGGGCCAACAAGAGTAATTAATATAAATTGAAATAACTTGTTTCATAATTGTTGTAAAACAAATAAAGTTCATAATTCAATCCAGTTCTTTTAGAGAAATGGTGGACTTTGAATGAATGTCAATAGCTAATAATAAACTAAATTTGAACACCAAGAACAAAAAGGGAACCTGTGTACAAAATTTGAGAACGATCTGTCCTGGCCTTCCTGAGAAATAGCAAACAAGAGGCCCAATGGGTCTGCATTGCTCACCTGGTATTTGTTAATCTCACACTTGTAACCTCAAAAGAGATCTAAAATAAAGCTACAGGCAAAATATGAGTATTCATGACTTAAAGTCATCCAAAAGAACCTATTAAAAGATTTTAAAACATTTGACCCCCTTGACCTTGAAATTGAACAAACTTTATAACGCTTCATCTACAAATGCAACTTGCCAAATATCCCCACTCTATACCTGTTGTTTATCAAGATTATGACATTTAAAGGTTATACATATTTGACCAAATGTGACCTTGAAAGTGAATCAAGGTCATTATAATGAAAAAAATTGATAGCAGTTCATTCAGAAGAAGTTGTGACCTTCACTAGCAGTCAAGGTAATTCATTTGAACAAACTTGGTAGCCCTTCATCCTAGTATGCTACTGGCCAAATATCAACATTCTCGGCCTCATGGTTGTTCAGAAAAAATCGTTTTAAGATTTTAAAGATTTTTGACCCCTGTGACTTTGAATATAATTCAAGGTAATTCATTTTTACAAACTTGGTAGCCCTTCATACTAACACACTACTGGCCACATATCATCATCTTGGGCCTCTTGGTTATTCAAAAGAAGTAATTCAAAAATTTAAAACATATTTGAAACCTGTGACCTTGAATATAAGTCAAGGTCATTGATTTGAACAAACTTGGTAGCCCTTCATGCCAGCATGTTTCTGGTCAAATATCATCACCCTAGACCTTTTCGTTATTCAGAAAAAGTTGTTTAAAGGTTTTTTTAGACGATTGGCCCCTGTGACCTTGACTATGAGTGAAGGTCATATATTTGAACAAAATTTGTAGTCCTTCATCCGAGTATGCTAATGGCTAAATATCATCACCCCAGGTATTTTGGTTATTCAGCAGAAGTTGTTTAAAGTTTTTAACATAGTTGACCCCTGTGACCTTGAATATGGATGAAGGTCATTTATTTGAACAAACTTGGTAGCCCTTAATCCCAATTTTCTTCTTCACCTGAGTCCTACAGTATTTATTTTTGTTGTTGAAATATGTAGTAATTTGAGTAAAAAATAGTTAAGTATAATGTTAACTTAACTTTGTCAGGACCATGAGCTGATCATTCCTAGACCGATTTTCAGTGAGATCGGCCTATTAGAACTTGTTTTTAAGTTTGAAATAGGTACATGTATTTACAAAATAGCGGCCATGGCAGCAAAATTGTATTTCTGATTGACCCGAAAAATAACACTTTGTCAGGACCATGATTCGATCATTCCTACAAACTTTCAGTTCAATCGGCCAAGTAGAACTTTACTTTAAGTTTGAAATAGTCTTTCAAAATGGCGGCTGTGGCGGCCATATTGAATTTCTGATCGACCCGAAAAATAACAACACTTTGTGAGGACCATGAGTCGATCATTCCTACAAACTTTCAGTTCAATCGGCTAGCAGAACTTGACTTTAAGTTTGAAATAGTTTTTCAAAATGGCGGCCACGGCGGCCATATTGGATTTCTGATTGACCTGAAAAATAACAACACTTTGTCAGGACCACGAGCTGATCATTCCTACCAACTTTCAGTTCAATCGGCCTAGCAGAACTTGACTTTAAGTATGAAATAGTTTTTCAAAATGGCGGCCGTGGCGGCCATATTGGATTTCTGATTGACCCGAAAAATAACAACACTTTGTCAGGACTATGAGTCGATCATTCCTACAAACTTCCAGTTCAATCGGCCTAGCAGAACTTGACTAAGTTTGAAATAGTTTTTCAAAATGGCGGCCACGGCGGCCATATTGGATTTCTGATTGACCTGAAAAATAACAACACTTTGTCAGGACCACGAGCTGATCATTCCTACCAACTTTCAGTTCAATCGGCCTAGCAGAACTTGACTTTAAGTATGAAATAGTTTTTCAAAATGGCGGCCGTGGCGGCCATATTGGATTTCTGATTGACCCGAAAAATAACAACACTTTGTCAGGACTATGAGTCGATCATTCCTACAAACTTCCAGTTCAATCGGCCTAGCAGAACTTGACTAAGTTTGAAATAGTTTTTCAAAATGGCGGCCACGGCGGCCATATTGGATTTCTGATTGACCTGAAAAATAACAACACTTTGTCAGGACCACGAGCTGATCATTCCTACCAACTTTCAGTTCAATCGGCCTAGCAGAACTTGACTTTAAGTATGAAATAGTTTTTCAAAATGGCGGCCGTGGCGGCCATATTGGATTTCTGATTGACCCGAAAAATAACAACACTTTGTCAGGACTATGAGTCGATCATTCCTACAAACTTCCAGTTCAATCGGCCTAGCAGAACTTGACTAAGTTTGAAATAGTTTTTCAAAATGGCGGCCNTTCAGTATGATTTAAAATATATATGTGAAATATATTCTTTTGCATGAAAAAAAACATTTGATGTTACCCTCTGTATTATACTTTAGTTTAGAAAAATATAAACCGAGCAATAATATAATTAAATATCCATTATTTCAGACATATGAACAATTTTTGTATATACGAATTTAACAGTTTCATACCATTACAGATATAGGCCACATGTTAGGAATGTAAATGTTACCCTTCCTTTTGAGCTTTAAATAGTTTATCTTGGGTCGTAATTATAAGTACTGACTAAATACTTCTGTAATACCTCCAAAAACATATGAAATGGGTGCGGGGGGTTTGGGCATAAGACTTCTGATGAAAATTTCAAGTTGTGATCAAACACGAAACCTTGCATCATACTTAATTCTATATTTTACTAGATCACGTACTACTTTTGTTTTTTTAAATCTTGTGGAACAAGTTACAAACTCAACTTGTAAACTTGGTGACAGCAGCAATTCTACAGATATCTCAACATATACAATTATCATTAACTCTATAAATAGCATTTTTCCTTTGAAAATATGAGCAGTAAAGGTATAATGCATTATATTTGTGCTATAATAAGTAGAAGTTACAAACTCAACTTCCAACAAAGTGTCATACCATATCATTTGTTAACATGTTGCTGACATCTCATGATCATTCTGCATAAGTATCATTATTCAGCCTGCATCAGCCCAACACAAAAATAATTTGAGTTTCGGGTAACATGCCAGAAAAAAACCAG
>NW_018408033.1:424936-433180 GCF_002113885.1 Mizuhopecten yessoensis
AATGTTACTAACGAACCTTTCTAAATCTAATACTTTCCAAAATATCATTAACATCATAAAAACTTAAAACATATCTCTGCAAAATCATGTTAACAGATAAATAACTTGTGAAATTATGTGGTAGATATGACTATTTTAATATTAAATCTGTACCCTCTAAAGCAAACGGGAAACAGTTATACGTAAATGTTGAAATGTACATAGTTTAGACTGGTTTAGTACAACCTTTCATAGTATAGAAATACATGTTGTCAACTTTACCAAACAGCACTATCATATACATATATATACACAAAGTGTCAAGCACAAAAAAATCTGACAAAACATTAAAGTCAACACATCAGTTTCTATAAATGGAATGGTTAGTATATGAGTCATTTGACTTAAAATGTTATCACCAATTAACTTAACTATGATTAAAGCAAATTCCAGCAGTTGCATCAGAATCTAAAAAAAGATTTGTCATTTTCTTTATCAATCGCTAGATCATTATGGTAATCTCCATCAAAACTGGAGATCACAGGACTGCAGATTATTAATGGGATTCCCTTATGCTATATAAATTCTTGCTGGAATAGTCAGTAGTTGAGTCATTTAATTTTAATGGTCAAAGCAAATTTCAGCAGTTGGATCAGAATCTAAAAATAGATTTGTCATAAGCTGCCGATATTTCCTTATCAATGGCTAGATCATAATGGTTATTTCAATCAAAACTGGAGATCAAAAGACTGCAGATTATTAATGCCTTATGCTTTATAAATTGTTTTTTCTTTATTTTGCTGGAATAGTCAGTAGTTGAGTCATTTAACTTAAAGTGAAATCAACCATTATCAAAGCAAATTCCAGCAGTTGCATCAGAATCTAAAAATAGATTTGTCATAAGCTGCCGATATTTCCTTATCAATGGCAAGATCATAATGGTTATATCAATCAAAACTGAAGACTACAAGACTGCATACTATTAATGCCTTAAAAACAACCATTCCAATTATGTAGTAATACTAAACAGGGAACAAACATATTACATGTATAAAAGCTCTTAAATTACAATTAGTAGCTGTATAATGAGTACATGCCGTGAGAAACAATGGAAATAAGAACAAAGATGTACTCATCTTAAATATTCTCAAAGTAATGTTTAATCTATCTAAAGCGAAAGAAGGATTGTACTGGCTAACCTGTGAGAGACATTAGGTCCCCTCGATTTGTGAAGTAAGTCGCTGGCTAGTAGGAACCAGCATATGCTAGTACGTGAATGGCTAGTGATAAATTGAACAAAGTAGCAGCGAAATTATGTCATGTATAAAGGTTGTAAAACACTGGATCTCAATTTGACAGTTGTCTATATGCATCCTAGCTGACAAAGCATGTCCCTATATATAGACCTCAGAATATCATATAAGCTGGAGATTGAAAATAATGGAGCATATAAATAAACTTTTAAGAGTCTATTCATCAAAATGTTGTGAAATTAAATCTTTAGTCACACATCAGCAGACAATCTGGCATATAGGCCAGGTAGCCCACCAGTGAAAACCACATTGCCAGCCGGCTGGTGGGTACATGCATGTTGATAGCAAATCGAGCAAGCCCACTGATAGTGATGGATCTATGATACTAAACAGTACAAGCATGTGATTTTTTTTTCTATTCTTATTTTGTTTTTGCATGATGTTATTCCCAGCACAATCCATTCACTGCTTGATCCTTTTTCAGCATCATACCTCACCAGTATGTACATGTAATTACACTATAGCTAAACATTTGACAATAGAAACGGAATGGCATTAAGTGATGTGTCTGGAGATTTCCTGATCTCTTCCACAATGGTTCCTATTGGAACACCCTCCTGAAATGTCCAACACGGAGGGAAACTATCCCGTATATGATACTGATGATGAAAACTGGAGTCATCAAAATGACTGATGTAATAAAAAGCTGGATAGCCGGCCCTGAACAGGAAGTTTACCACAGGCAGCTGGTCATCCTGGGTAGAGTTGGTCAGACCAAATCCGCCGGACGCTCCATTGATGAGGGATGACAACACGGGAAAGTTATGACCGCATCTTGTTATTGGGTAATATGTTGCATTCCATGGACTAAGCCCTTTATAAAGTTGGTCTATGCTCACTTGAAACGTTTCTTTCAGTTGTTTACTCCAACCTTCCACAAACTGTAAGTTGAGTGCTTGGAGGGGAAATTTCAATGCAGACGCATCCACAACCAGTTTGCCGTACATGTGTTTAGGATGGAGTTGGTAGCCAGCAATGTACACTGGGTGTTCCTGGTCACCATTTACCTCTGTATGTCTGGTGAAATGTGGTGGAGTCTGTTCATAGTTACCCTGATCCAATCTCAGCAAGGCAAAATCTAGGTCTTTACAGTGAGCATGTAAATTCGGCTCAAATCTGTACTGAAGTGGAAGTGTCCTTCTTCCAGGACGTGATGTACTGACATCAGGGAAGGTTACAGTCAAATCGTTTTGCAAACACCATTCATTTGGCCAACCATATTTCATAAGAGACTCCTCGATACAATGATAACACGTCAGAACATACCCATCTCCGATGTGGCAGCACGTTCCACACTCCATGTAATGATTTGTATGTCTTTCACGCTGAAATATATGACCAGTTCTTGGTGCTGTATAGTTGTAAATTTGCTTTTTATTCATACCATGATTGCTCCAATCATGTTTTTGTTCTGGATGGAAACAGAAATCAGACAAACAGTCACTTTCTGTCCTCGGTATCATCCTCTGTTTGTTGCTGGTCTTAGCCTTTTTCCGCAAATCAGCATGTTTACGTCTGTAATCCTTTCGCTGGTCGTTTGTTTTCACAATGAATGGTCCTTTTTCTGAATAAGACTGGTCTTCAGTAGAGCCACTTATAGCAGAATCAGCACCACCTGCATCTGTACATGTGTATGCTGGCCTATCTCCTGATCTCTCTTCAGGAACGTCACCTGAGGCTGTGGCACTGAGTCGTATACCACCAAATTCAAGTTTAGATGGATCACATGCATAACGTTTGCTATTTAAAGATGTGTGTAATGCGTGTATGCCTTCATCAGAATGAGCTGTTCCGAATATCTTTGAGTCTTCACCAGTGTTTTGCGACAAAGACCTGTACACCTTTGGAGGCGGACGACTGCCCGACTTTGTGTCCACCTCTGGCTTTGGACAATCCACATCACTATTCCCCCACAAACGGCTGCTTTTATCACCCTGTTTTATATCCTCAGGAACGAAGATTGGTTCAATACCACCAACAGCTTCTGACAGCTTCTGTGAATACAACAAAGAATACAATGCAAGTTGTAACACATTAATATAGTGTGTGTTTGCTGAAATCAGAACCAGGATTGTAAGTTTGGGTTAAATAAGGTAGGTAGGCAAAACAATTGATATACATCCAATACATCATATTTCATAAATGACATTTTACTGCCTTCAATAAATTATTTCAAACTATACATGATTAAAATAGTACTGTCAGATGAAACCTTACCAATGTTTTTGTTAAAGCCGATACTAAACATAACTTATTAATAAAATCCCAGGATTTGAAAAGGAGGAAACAAAAAATGCAAAACTGAAAATTTCAAAAGAGTGTTCAATTTAAAAGTGTTTTTTTCTGGATCAGTCAGAATAAGACAAACAATGAATACAAATGTTTACTTCAAATCAAACATTTGAGAAAATGATATTTCATTGACACACTTTTAAAAATATGTTTGGACATGACTTTAAATACTACAGTAATTGTTAGTACAACAAGAGGCCCAGAGGGCCTGAATCGCTCACCTGGATATCTAAGCAATCATGGCAAAATATTCTCCAAATGAGATCCAAGGGAATATGTCAGACCCCAATGCCAATTCTTGTAGCATGTCTGTATAAGATTTGTCATGCCCAGCAATTTAATGTATGGTTATGGGGCAGGGATCTCAACTGTTTCCAAGCTGTGACCCAGAAACTAGATCCCTAGGGTTGTGGCCAGACCTCAGGATCAATTCTAATATCATGACGGCATTCGTCTCTTTTTGTCCAGCATTTGTATTTATAGTCTTGGGGTGAGGATCTCAACCGTTTTAAAGTTATGACCAAGGGGTTAAGTCTCCAAGGGTGGGGCAGACCCTTAGGCGATCCTGGAAGCATATGTGCATTCATCTCTTTATAATCAGCAATTGTATATATGCATGGTTATAGGGTGGGGATCTCAACTGTTTCCAAGCTGTGACTAAGAAACTAGGTCCCTAGGGGTTCGGTCAGACCCCAGGGTCTATTCTAATACCATGACTACTATTGTCTCTTTATGCCAAGCCTTTGTATATATAGTTCTGGGGTGGGGATCTCAACCGTTTCAAAGTTATGACCCAGGGACTATGTCTCAAAGGGTGGGGCCAGACCCTAGGCCATCCTGGAAGCAAATGTGCATGCTTCTCTTTATGATCCACAGTTGTATATATGGTTATATCGTGGGGATCTCAACCATTTCCAAGTAATAAACTTTTTTTGGCCCCATTCCTTAGCATGTCAGCCCCACCATTTGTACAATTTTGAATCNAAATAGTAGGAGTTGTTAATAGCAATATAGCCAAATTGTCCCCTTTTGGACCCTCCCTTCAGCCCTCTGGGGGGTCAGCCCAAACATTTGTACAATTTTTAATCTCCACTACCAAGGGATGCTTCCAGTCAAATATGGTTGATATCTATCTCTTTGTTCCAGAGGTGAAGTCACTTAAATAAATATAGCACAATTGCCCCCTTTTGGCCCCGCCCCTCAGGCCCCTATGGGGCCAGACCCACAGTTTATATAAAATTGGTTCCCCTTCAACGAAGGATGCTTCAGAAAAAATATGGAACAAATCCTTTCATTCCTACAGAATAAGAAGGATTTTAAAGAATTTGCTATGTTTCCCATATTTGGCCCCACCCCTCAGGCCCCTCGTGGGCCAGACCCACGGTTTATACAAAATTGGTTCCCCTTCACCGAATGATGCTTCAGACCAAATATGGAACAAATCCTTTCATTTTTGCAGAAGAAGAAGGATTTAAAATCATTTGCTATATTTCCACTATTGGGCCCCGTCCCTCAGCCCCCAGGGGGACCAGACCCACGGTTTATACAAAATCTGTTCCCCTTCCCCTAAGGATGCTTCTGAACAAATTTCGTCAAAATCCGTCAGTCGTTTATGACTAGTAGCGATTTTTAGGAAAAGTTGACGGACGCCGCGCCATGGCGGGCAGGTGAGCTAAACATATATCAACAATATGGAACATAGGGGAAACATCACACCATTTTATAACGATAATCAGTGTAGTATCTTGCATTTAGGTGAGCAAAGTTCAGATCATATTGCTGTATGAATGTACATTATTACGTACACTGACATGATGTCAAAAGGAGATCAACAGAGTTATATTGTAGCGTCAATGTAACTTGTTAGAGTGCACGTGTCTGTCTAGAGTTTTAGGGTCTGGGTTTGAATTCCAGTGTGGCCAAACTTTTTCTCTTTCCTAACTGACTTGAAACAAAAGGTGGTCGTGAATGGTTCAGCGCCAATATATATAGTATGTGTTGACAACCGGGAACGTATTTAAGAAATACTTTTTTTGTATATCCATATATATAAAAGACTTCCATGACACATTATCCAGTACCGCAAACTTTTTGTAGATGACTCAAAATTCTACAAAACTATCAACAATGGAGAAGACATAGAATCTATTCAGATGGACCTCAACTTGGTCTGTGAAATGACAGCCACAATGACATATGGCGTATACACAAAGGACCATCATCAATATACTGTCAAACGGAAATATCAGCTATATATATACCATTCAATCTGTAGACTATGAAAGGATTTCAGAATTATTTTGGACAGCAAAGTGAAGTTTGGAAATCACATATCAACATAAGTAGCCAAAGCAAATAGGAACCTTAGCTTCATCTTGAAAACTTTAATGGACAAGGCTATGTTTTTAACACAATACAAATCTCTAGTCTGCCCACACCTTCAATATGCCAGTGTGATTTGGTCTCCACACCTGATAAAGGATATCAAAACGTTGGAATACATATGTAACAGGAGATGGAAAAATGCACAACCGGACCAGGCTTTTAACACAGGACACTCACCCTAGGCCTCCCAACTCTAGATGGACGCTCTACCTATTGAGCTACCTGGTCGCCAACATAGCCCGAGGTTCCTCTGGCGCCGACACCAAGACTTAGATATTTTGACCAAGAGACATCTTGTGTGGGACATCTATCTGTTAAAATGTCAAAGTTTGGTGTACATATGTCAGCGCCAGAGGAAACTCAGGCTAGGTGTCAGAGAATTCCATGTTTTCATATAGTGTGTTCTGGCCCCAACGGCCAACACCAGGCATACATCTGTCAAAGTGTAAGTCTGGTGTCAGGGCCAGAGGAAACTCAGGCTAGATTATTACCAATATGAGCTGTTGTGCCCAACCTGATGTAAATGTTATTTTACCCGTTATTTTACCAAAATAATAGTTTAACTATATAATTATTTGTTTAGGCCTACTGTATAGGCTATAACCAGGTTTGGGAAAACCACCAACTTGCGTATAATACGCAAACTCGCCTATTATACGCCAGTTGTAGTATGGATTTGTTACTAAAAATAACCCAAATCGCTTTAACAGTAACTTTTGCAAGATATTATTAAAAATCACATTAATTTACGACAAGGTAAAAATATTTTGCTACAAGAAGTTTACTGAAAGCGTTGGCTACTTAGAAACTTGATGTAACTTTACCGGAAGTATTGCATCTATTTTTGGTACTTTCCCACATGCAAATAAAGTTTATTTTTGCATTTGTATTATGTTTCAAGACTGAATAAATGCCACTTGGAAAACAATTTAAAAAAGTTAAGATTAAAGTGATTTTGGCTATTTTTAGTAACAAGTCTTATTGGCGTATAATACTAATAGGCAAGTTTGCATATTATACGCAAGTTAGTGGTGTTCTCCGACCTGATAACAGTATATAAGATAGTTATAACTGAAATATACCAATACACAACGCAGCCTGAGATTCCTCTAGCCCTTATATACCAGATTTAGACATTTTGACAGATAGATCAGTAAGTCATTAGCTTCTTTGTCATAAGCTTGGTCATTATGGTATAAATGAGAAGGTTATAACACCTGGATAGGAAACTTCCTGGATAGTAGGAAACAGGCTGTCATCGTTGGAGGGGAAAAATCTAGCATTGTCGATGTCAAGTCCGGTGTCCCTCAAGGCTCGGTTATTGGTCCATCCCTCTTTCTATTCTATATAAACAACATTCCTGTTGGCCTCCACGTGCACTCCACTGTACGTCTATTTGCAGATGACACCATTGTCTATCTTACTATCAAATCACCATCTGATGCCCAGCTATTACAACAGGATTTAGACAAACTAGCTCTATGGGAGATAGTATGGGAAATGTTATGGTTGAATGCACTTCAAATCTACTTTCACTATCCTATATAAAAAATCAGAATTTTGTACTTCACTTGCGTTATTGAAAATCGCCATATCTATTGATTATTACAAACAACTTTTGGTTGAACAGTTTTTGGTTTTGAAAGTATTTCACGACCTTTGAAGCCTTAGAAAAGTCGGGACATCTAAAATCACGAAAATGTCAAAACACGAAAAACGTTCAACCAAAAGTTGTTTATAATAACCATATCAATAGCGATTTTTAATAAAGATAGTGAAGTACAAAATTTGGATTTTTTTATATAGGATAGTGAAAGTATATTCGAAGTGCATTCAACCATAACATACAAAGATGTTACCCAAATCAGGGACGAATAATAGATATACCGTCCCTGCCCAAATGCAGGATTATTACCCATATTCGCCGTTGTGCCCAAGCTGTTCAAATAGATGAAGCTTATCTGTCAAAATGTCCAAGTTGACACATGATACCTGTACATTACCTTAGCCTCATCTTCGTCGTTATACGACCCAGGGTGATCAGCAGTTTTTGAAGGATCTTTCTCTTCATCAGGTGGCCTCGCGCCATTCGACTGCTCCTTTTGCATTTGACCCTTTGCCATTACTAAGAAGTTTTAAGTTATGCATGGATCTATAAACAATTGTTCTGTTTCTCTGTTTGATCCTTCTAAAACATCGAACAATTAAATCTAAACAGACACGTCTAAATCGCCACGTCACTGGAAATTTCATGTGCTATAAATAAAATAGGGGG
>NW_018408033.1:433766-451744 GCF_002113885.1 Mizuhopecten yessoensis
CGTGTGTGATTAGAACTCTACAGATCGTAAAGCGTCTTCAGACTATATCTCTAAAATTAATCGATAAAGTAAGCGACATCAGAAGATATGTTATTCATATAACTATGATACACCTTTATACCAAACTGCAGGTAGATATTTGAATAAATGACTGAGTAATGATAAGGTTGATTATTACGATCGGCGGTGTGGCACACGTGTGTGAATAGAACTCAACAGATTGTGAAGCGTCTTCAAACTATATCTCTAAAATTAATCGATTAAGTAAGCGACATCAGAGGATATGTTATTCATATAACTATGATTCCACTTTATACCAAACTTCAGGTAGATTTGTTAAAAAATGATTGAGTTATCGTGAATTTAATTTTACGATTTTACGAAGCTATACGCCGTGTCACATATGTGTACGTAGGGTAGGGCTTCGCATAGGTGAACACAGTTAGACCGAATTATATTGTAGAACTCTCAGCCATGCACACTCTTGAAACGAGCATGTTACCAGACCCTACGGACGTGGTTCTACTCAGGGTCCGTTATATGTTCGTGTGACTGATCGATTTAATGTTAGTGTTTAAAAAAAAAATCCCTAAGTACCTATAAGTTTAAATGAAGACTACACTAAATTTTAATGGTTATTGTTGTAAAGATACAGGAGAAAATACAATCGTTTTAAACTTCTTATGAAATAACTGGCACACAGGTGTAAATATCGGTATTTCACAAAATCAAATACATTTTGTCTGTTTACGTAAGAATAACTGTTTCTCTGTTCAAACTCGTAAAAAAATCAAATGTCAATCATTTTCACAACTTGAATCCCGTCCTGCGGACACACAAGTGTTGTGAAAGCGTAAAAAAGTTCTTCATTTAGCGTAATTGTCATCAGGTTACTAAGTTACAACTTTTGTTTAACAGGACCGTGCGTTTCGGTGCGATTCGCGCGAACACGTGTACGCGTCCCTTGTTTTTTGGCGATTGCTGCGGTTTTAGGTTTTGTTAACATACCATTCGTAGATGTTAAAAAATCTGTTTTCTTCCACACATAATTTAGGAACTTGTCAACTTTGCGCGCTTTATCAAACGTTGGCAATTCGCGCCACACAACTGTGCTCAACTTGAAATGCTGCGCGTGCGCGGCCAATTCATAGTCTCCAGTACCATGCAGCGATCTACAAGATGTACGTCAGAGTACTGCGATTGTTGAATGGTATCCAAACGCTGAATCAGCTCGGGACCCTTTGTGCAATGGTATTAAATTCTTTTGTTGAATCATAATTCTTCACCAACGATTGATGACATGATCGGGGCCTTGTCTTTATCAGTCATTATGGCAAGCCAACTTAACATTTATTCAAGGAGCAATGTCGATCCTGTATTTCAAAAAAATATATAAGATATCTTATATAGCATATGAGATACCTTATATACTATATAAGATATCTCATATACTATATGAGATATCTTATATAATATATGAGATATCATATATGAGATATCTTATATTGAAAATTAAATGAGATATCGTATATGCGATATAAGATATCTTATATACGATATAAGATATCTTATATATCATATAAAATATCTTATATAGCATCTCATTTAATTTCTATATAAGATATCTTATATAGTATATAAGATATCTTATATACTATATGAGATATCTTATATAATATATGAGATATCTTATATGATATATCTTATATTGAAAATTAAATGAGATATCGTATATGCGATATAAGATATCTTATATAGTATATAAGATATCTTATATCGTATATAAGATATCTCATTTAATTTTCTATATAAGATATCTTATATAATATATGAGATATCTTATATGATATATCTTATATTGAAAATTAAATGAGATATCGTATATGCGATATAAGATATCTTATATAGTATATAAGATATCTTATATCGTATATAAGATATCTCATTTAATTTTCTATATAAGATATCTTATATAATATATGAGATATCTTATATGATATATCTTATATTGAAAATTAAATGAGATATCGTATATGCGATATAAGATATCTTATATAGTATATAAGATATCTTATATAGAAACGAGATTTCAATTATATAAGATATCTTATATAATATATGAGATATCTTATATGAGATATCTTATATTGAAAATTAAATGAGATATCGTATATGCGATATAAGATATCTTATATGATATATAAGATATCTTATCCCGTATATAAGATATCTTATTTAGTAACGAGACTTTAATTATATAAGATATCTTATCCCGTATATAAGATATCTTACATCGCATATACGATATCTCATTTAATTTCTATATGAGATATCTCATATAGTATATGAGATATCTTATATACTATATGAGATATCTTATATAATATATAAGATATCTTATATGCAATATGAGATATCTCATATAGATATTAAATGAGATATCTTATATAAGTATATAATATATCATATATACTGAACAATGTATTGAACAATGCCATTTCCCGCACTTTTGAAGTGGGCTCAGACATAATGGCGGTGACAGGAACACGTGTTGTTACAACAAGCCTACTGTCCCTACGTAGATCCTCGAGATATTCCGGACATTTTCGACATTTTCGACATTTGTTAAAATCTCGTTCCTATATAAGATATCTTATTTAGTAACGAGACTTTAATTATATAAGATATCTTATATAGCTATATGAGATATCTTATATGTTATATAAGATATCTTATATAGAAAATTAAATGAGATATCTTATATAAGATATAAGATATCTTATATAAGATATAAGATATAAGATATCTTATATACGATATAAGATATCTTATATATCATCTCATTTAATTTCTATATAAAATATCTCATATAGTATATAAGATATCTTATATATTATATAAGATATCTCATATACTATATGAGATATCTTATATACAGACTGTACTGTATAAGATATCTCATATGCTATATAAGATATCGTATATATTTTTTTTAAATACAGGATCGTCATTGCTCCTTGAATAAATGTTAAGTTGGCTTGCCATAAGTCATGCCAATTTTAACTGACAAATGTCTCGATACGTTTTCCTGTATGTAAGTAAGCGCGGCATCGGGGAAGCTGGTTTCTTTGGCCTTAACTAAAGCTTTCTCTTCGTCAGACCCTATAACGAGGTCACACAGGTCAAAGTCAAGATCAAGGACACTGGCAATATGCGTTAAAAACCGCGAGTACGTGAAAAAGCTCGCACCCCAATGTAAATAAACATGACCAAGCATAATGGGAGAATTTTCCTTACATTTCCTAACCGAGTTGGGGTTATTAAAAACCAAGGCAGTAATTAACGAAGCATGGTCCAAGGTTAAATGTCCGATCAATTCCTAAAAATGCGCCGTTTTTGGTACAAGCGGTTTTCATATCCGTCAGCTGGTTGTCGGTATAAAGGATAACTGAAGGGGGTTTCCCTTTTGTAACAATTACTTCTCGTATGAAGTTGCTGTCACTGATTTCATTTCATGGAATACATACACGTCTCTGCCTATGCGAAGCCTTACCCTACGTACACATATGTGGCACGGCGTATAGCTTAATATCTGTACATCGTATGAATTAAATTCACGAAAACTCAATCATTTTTCAACAAATCAAATTAAAATTTGGTATATAATTGTATCATAGTCATATGAATAACATATCTCATGATGTCTCTTACTTTATCAATCATTTTAAGAGGTAAGGTCTGAAGACGCTTCTTGATATGTACAGTTTTATTAACACACGTATGCCACGCCGCCGATCGTAATAATAAATTAATCATAACTCGATCATTTTTTCAAATATCGAGCTGAAATTTGGAATATATATCCATAAAGGTCTAACTAATAACATATCTTCTGATGTCGCTTATTTTAGCGGGTAATTGTAACGATATTATCTGGCGACGCTTTCTTCACTTTGAATATGCTAATACACACATGTGTCACGCTGCGATCATAAAAATTCAATTCATCATAACTCGGTCATTTTATCAAATATCAAATTAAAATTTGGTACAGTGGTGAATTATAGTCATATTAACAACATATCTTCTGATGTCACTTACTTTATTCAGTATTTTTAAAGATGTTGTCTGGCGACGCTTTTTGTCACTTGAAGACGCTTGATGTCGGTTGAAGACGCTTTTAGGTGATGAGACGATGAGACCGGGGGTGAATACAAAACCCGGAATGCACACAGGCGTGATGAGATTTGTGAAGGCTTTTTGTATTTATTAGACCATATCTCTCTCAATAAATAATGGATTTTTATTCGGAAACCAGCATAAGAAAGATCATCGTATACTCGTTACATTGGTATCAGTTATGCTAAGCAGTATTTTAAATCAGAAGTAAAAGTGGTGGCCGGAATGAACCACTATGAAATAAAAATGGCAATATTTTCAACAGTTTTCGTTCAAAAAAATACTCATATCACTAATAATACTTAACTGATTTTTATTCGGAAACCACTCTGACCAAGGGAATTTTGCACTTATCAATTGTTGCAACACATCTTACATATTGATGGCAAAAGTGGTGGCCGGAATGAATCAAAGTCGTGTGAAAAATAATGAAAAATATCAAACTTTCTCGTAAATGTCTGTCTTTCTTGACCTATAACTCGGTAATTACTGAACTGATATTTGTTCGGTGACCACTCTAAGCAAGATAATGTTATGATCGTTAAGCTGGTATATTTTTTTTATTAATATACATTACAAATTTGATGCAAAAGTTGTGGCCGGAATGAACCACTATGAAATCTGCGGAGGCGTTTTAAGACGAAACACGCCACGTGCACCTGCACAAGAAGTCTACAGTCAGACGAGGAAGATTTCGACGAGAGTCAAACCTCTACCCTTCGCACAGAGATAGAACCGCATATTTTCATGTATGTTAATGATAGTTAATTTGTATTTTTTAAGAGAAGGTTGTCCATCGATAGAAATCAATATGATAAATATCTTTCTTTTGATGTATGCAGATGACATGGCCTTATTTGCGGAATCGCCAGATAAATTACAAAGAATGTTAGATGACATGGTCTTATTTGCAGAATCGCCAATTAAGTTACAAAGAATGAATGGTCCATGTCATGTGGACAAAACTTTAAGATATATAAAGTATGAAAGGTCGTTTAACGCGTTAAATGCTATCACGTAAATTATACACTTTTATCGCGTTAAGTCCTAACGCGTTAGCATTTTTAAAACGCGTTAAATATATGTTTATTGCGTTATTTTTTTTTTATCGCGTTAAATGCTAACGCGTTAAAATTGACAACCAATCAAATGCGTCCTTGCATATTAGCATCGTGAAACCAAAATGGAACTGTACTATTTCTTCATTAAATATCATACTGGTGATATTGATACCATTTGCATGCCTCTGATCGTTCTATATAATCCCAGTGCTAATTTTGAACTATAGGAAAATTAACAAAGAATTTGGAATTTTAACAAAGTCCCATGTCAAAACTTACAGCAGTGATTATAATTTGCAATTTTATTATGAAACCTTACTATAGGTCATATTCATCAGTACTTTGGCTAAATATGATAATTCGCATCACTGAAAACTTGTCACAATAGGCATGTGTATATGCATGAAGCTTAGGCATAATTAAAGCACCCTATTTCTGTATAAATACTAATATTGAACTGTCAAAGCTCACGGGTTAAGTGCAATGGCTAGCGAGCCTGACCATAAAGCCTAAGGCATACACGCAAAGTGTTCCCAAGGTATGATGGACCTACAGAGAGATAGGGTGAATACTACCTAACTCTGCCCATTTTGAATAAATGAGTGGTCAATTCCGACACCCACCACATCTTACGTAAACCAGCTGCTAAGAGCTGTCGGAGTTATTATGTGTACCATACCTGGATCGCGACAAGAAGACAGTAGTTCCTGCTCCATGGAAGCCGCTACTATGTTCTGAAATTGGTCATCGGTCAGAAACCATTCCCTCCCCAGTGCCACATCTCTCCTCAAGTTTTGTAGTCTAAACAATAACATTGATGTGAATAATATTACCTATCAACAAACTATTATATATCACATTAAGTTTCAGAACTAGTTTAATTTTTGGAGCTATTAAATTCCCAGCTGTCTTCGCCTGTTTCCGCAACTAAATTTAATGGGTCCTGGGTTTGAATTTTGTTAAAATAATATTGGCACTATTACCTACAACTATCTTATGTATATATGTAAACAAAAAGTCTACGTTTTTTTTGGAGAAAATGAGCATGTTCAGTCGCCTGATGTGTCCTGTCACTCTGAACTTTAACCACGTGACCTTACAACTTTGCCGAAATAATATTTTCTGCAATTTCGAGAAATTAGGCATTTTTTGTGTTCTGAAGTGTCAGTCACATTTAACTTTAAATGACCCATGTGACCTCGAAACTTTGCCAAAACATTTTTTGTAACACTTCCTGCAACTAGTATATGTTTATACAGAAAGTGTACCATTTTTAGGAAAATTTGCAGTTTTAGTCTTCCAAAGTGTCGGTGTATGTTGGAACTTTGCAATTTCAGTCTCCCCAAGTGTCCACGACCTTGACATTTGACGCTGTGACATTGACACTTTGCGGAAATATTCCTTGAATTACTTCCTAATTATGGAAAATTTCCAAATTCAGATTATTGCCATGTGTCATGTTTCATTTGTATCTAGTGTATATCTACTTCATGTAACTTATCATTGTTGACATGTAATTGTAAATGTATGACGGGAGAAAGCTGTGATAAGTTGTAATAACTTGTGCCCAATTCATTGTTCAATTTTATTGGCAATAAATTTGTTTAAAGTAAAAGTACAGCATTAATCAGTTTCGCCAAGTTAACGAACATGAACTAGACCTCTATCACAACTAAGAAAAAACATTTATTTAAATGTTAATCATTGTTACACACACATTCGGAGCTGTTCGTATCAGTACGACTTGTGAAACATAAACATACAAAGTGTTACATTTAAACACTTATATTACTTAACAAATTAGTGAAATGTTTGGAGATGGCGAAACTGTCTGCACCTTTGAGCAATCGCAACTTCTCGGCCAATTTCGGCTAGGCACGTGATTCCGTGCCTAGCCGGAATTTGCCGAGAAGTTGCGATTGCACCTTTGAGCAAACACGGAAGGCCTGATGACGTTACAAATGTTGCTGCGTGACGTCATTCAGGCGTGTTTACAACAATGTTTCAGTCAAATGTTCTTCTTTATTGACTGGTGCTCATCGGCATTTTGATAGATGTATACCCTTACTTATGTAACGAATTTGCCTGCTCCTACACTAGGCCTAAGTAATGGTTATGGTTATTGTTCGTTGCCAAAATAATCCTTCATCCACGATACGATTATTAGAACAACATTCTATAAAACAAGCACCTTTGTATAAGTGTGTCCCTTGTGCCAGCATCCCCGTCAAAGCAACACGTTAACAGTAATCCACTGTTGATAGGATTTCCTGAACAAAAAACAGATCCTGGCGTCGTTAGCCATGATGAAGTAATATATGTAACTGTAACTTTGATTGGACACTTTAACGCGTTAAAAAATAAGTTTTTGATTATTTAACGCAATAAAAGTATATATTTTTAAAACGTGATAGCAAAAAACTATTTTTAACTGTTAAATCCTTGTTAAACGCTTTAAATGATGTTTTAACACGTTAAATGCTAACGCGTTAGTTTATCTCGTTTTTGACAACAACAGCCTTTCATAATTAAGGGTTTTCAAGGTTGGATGTGAGGAAATATTCTTTCACGCAGAGATATATGTGGACTAGCCTTCCATTTAATGTTGTAAATGCGATTTTAGTAAAACAATTTAAGTACAAACTTGATGAACATTGGAAAAATCATATTTGACCCCTGTGACCTTAAATATAGGTCAAGATCATTCATTTTAACAAAGTTGGTAGCCCTCATCCAATCATATTAAGAGCCAAATATCATCATCCTGCGCCTTTTGGTTATTCAGACAGTCATTTCAAGGTTTGCACATATCTGAACCCTGTGACCTTGAATATTAGTCTAGATTATTCATTTGAACAAACTTAGTAGCCCTTCACACCAGCATGTTACTGGCCAAATATCATTATCCTGTGCCATATGGTCATTCAGAAGAAATTAGCCCTTCACCCAGCATGTTAGTTGCCAAATATCATTATCCTGTGCCATATGGTTATTCAGAAGAAATAGTTAAATTTTGAAATTATTTGATCCCTGTGACCTTGAATAAAGGTCAAGGTAATTGTTTTTTACAAACTTGGTAGCTCTCTATTCTAGCATGCTACTGGTCAAATATCAACATTCTGAGTCGTTTAAAGATTTTAAAAATATATTTGACCCTGTGACATTGAATATCAGTCAAGGTCATTCATTCAAACATTTTTACTTTGTAGCCCTTTATCCAACATGCTAATTGCCAAATATAAACATTCTGGGCCTCATGGTTATTCAGAAAAAGTTGTTTAAAGATCTGAAACATATTTGACCCCTGTAACCTTGAATATAATTCAAGGTCATTCATTTGAACAAAGTCGGTAGCCCTTCATGCCAGCATGCTACTGTCCAAATATCAAAATCCTGGTCCTTTTAATTATTTAAAAGAAGTTAAAATTAGTTTTTAGACAATTGACCCATCACCTTGAATATGGGTGAAGGTCATTTATCTGAACAAACTTGGTAGCCCTTCATCCCAGTTTGCTTTTGGCCACATATCAGCGACCTAGGCCTTTTGGTTATTCAGAAGTTGTTTAAAGGTTTTTTGAGATAATTGACCCCTGTGACCTTGAATATGGGTGAAAGTCATTCATTTGAACAAACTTGGTAGCCCTTCATCCCAGTTTGCTTCTTGCCACATATCATCACCCTAGGCACTTTGGTTATGAAGAAGTTGTTGACGCTGGACAGACAGATGACAGACACCGCGCCACGGCATAAGCTCAAATGGCTCTTGGGGCCAGGTGAGCTAGAAACAAGAGGCCCCGAGGGCCTATGTCGCTCACCTGTTTCTTTTGCTACATGCAACTGACATACAGGTAACTTAAGACCAAATTTGGTAACCAGAACACAAGACATTTTAATATCTCTTAAATCTTAAATGTTTCTGAAGATATTGTTGTTTGAAACTTTGAAATTTTAATTAACCCATATTGACCTTTGACTCCCGACTTGCACTTAAAGTTGACCTTTAACCTCATTACTGTAATAAAGAAAACAATTCACACAGCTGGTCTAAATAACCAACCAAAGTATCATGACTCTAGTCCAAATGGTTCTTAGGTTATTGTTGTTTGAAGTTTTTAATATTTTTGACCCCAGTGACCTTGAAAGAAAATCAAAGTCATTTTAATGAGGAAACTTTATAGCACTCCATCCCAGGTACCTACTGGCCAAATATCATGACCCTAGGCCTAATGGAACTTGAGAAGAAGATTGTTAAAGTTTTTTAACCAAAGTTGACATTTGAACCCCGACTAGCATTTAAAGTTGACCTTTGACCTCATAACAGTGGAAAAGAAAAATATTCGCACTGCTGGTCTTCACAACATACCCAAGTATCATTACTCTAGTTCAAATGGTTCTTAGGATGATGTTGTTTGAATTTTTTAACATATGTGACCCCTGTGACCTTCAAAGCAGGTCTAGGCCTTTTTAATGAGGAAACTTTATAGCACATCCCAGGTACTTACTGGCCAAATATCATGACCCTGGGCCTTATGGAACTTGAGAAGAAGATTGTTAAAGCTTTTAACCAAAGTTGACATTTGAACCCCGACTAGCATTTAAAGTTGACCTTTGACCTCATAACTGTAATTGAGAAAAATATTCGCACTTCTGGTCTACATAACATACCCAAGTATCATGACTCTAGTTCAAATGGTTCTTAGGATATTGTTGTTTGAAATTTTTCACATATTTGACCGGTGTGACCTTGAAAGTAGGTCAAGGAGATTTTAATGAGGAAAGTTTATAGCACTCCATCCCAGGTACCTACTGGCCAAATATCATGACCCTAGGTCCTACAGTTCTTCAAAAGAAGAACATGGCCCTTTGGGTCAGATGAGCTAAAAAACTATAAAAGTGTCCATGGAAAGACCTGAGAATACATTTTATAAAAATAATGAAACAAAAGAGATTCAAATTGTTATTTTAGTGTAAAGTTTAATGTCATAAAATTCAATCAACTCTACAATAGATACATATAACTTTTTAGATACACAATACTAGTAAACACCATATTGGTTAACATCATGTCGTCAAATACCATACTGATAAACACCATGTCGTCAAACACCATACTGATAAACACCATGTCGTCAAACACCATACTGATAAACACCATGTCGTTAAACACAATACTGATAAACACCAATTTCAAACTAAAGTCGACCTGTGCAAACCTTGGGAGAAGACCCCAATTCAACAAATGATTTGATCATTGGAGAGCATGGTCAGAATTAGATACTGTACACCAGGAAATTTTCGCCCAGTCAAACTTTTGCCCATTGCTCATGATATCAAATTTCGCCCTTCGCCCATGGAATCAAATTTTGCCTTTCATGTACCTGGTATATTATGCTGTTTACTTATATTCGCTGTAATGATAAATTTGCCTCTACTACGGTGTGCGAACAAGGCAAAAATTAAACCCCTCCCGATGTACAGTATACTAAATACAGTAAGAACTAAAAGGAAAGGCCGTACAAAAATAATATCATCTACGGAACAAATATATAACTATTTATAGGTTAAAATCAACTCTTCAAACTACAAAATAAAAATATAAAGATACAATGGTTGTTGACTATGGTATAGTCTGTAAAGTCTATGTAAGTACAGATTTACATAAAGAATCGTTTCTTTTTTATTATGTTTTCATATTAGTTCAATCTTCAGGCCTTATACATAACAGGGACTTAAATGATTTGATTCCTACCTTCATTTCAAAATTTTCATTTCTATAAAAACCTTCTACTTGTACATGTATATGGATTTGCACAGGGCTGCTCTAGTACATAGTATACCATGTAGTTAAAAACTGTCAGTCTGTGTATAATTAGTCTAAAGTCTTTGAGTTCTTACCGTGAGAAGTGTATGTTAATTGTTACAAAATGTCAACGCAAATGAGAGAAACTTTTATTTTAAATTATTAATTAGATTTTAAAATCACATATTTTTGTTACACCACAATGTAGCAAACTCTCCTGAGAAATTGAAAATACTGGCAAACATAGCGTCTAACTGTATCAGAAAATAATAAAATAAACTTCAAAATACTGTTTCTCAATGAGGATGTAAAATTATATATATTAATACTACAGATATCATAAAGCTACAGAAAAGAAATTGATCTGTTGCATCTTTTAGCAATATTCATGCATCACAGTCAAAAAAGTATGGAATGTATTTATATTGGAATAATTAATTCAGTGAAATATTCTGAATCCAAGCCTCAGCCTCAGTATAGCTACACAAGCTATGAAACCTTCAGATACCAACAATGAATTTGTTCATGGAATTTATTTCTATTTATATATATCTGACACTCTTTTAGTAAAACCTAAGGTTTCTGATCTTTTTCAAAGAAAATTAAAGTCAATTATCATATACATATTACATATATATTCTTAACATATATCATACAATAGAAACTAATACCTCTTGGCTATACATACTTATATGCAGGAATTTTGTACATAAAAATGTCCCAAACAGTAAACAAAATATAATCAAAATAAAAAATATGGTGGCAAGGAAGAGATTTTGTATATATATATGACAGATAAATTTTAGAGAAATCAGTAAATAAAATGAAAAAGAGACTAAACTTTGTGAGAATGTTTTGGCAAGTTTCTTTAGGTTTGGTAGGTTGATGTTGATAATGACTTCAGCTGGGGCAACTCCTTGATTACTTTCATCGTACAAATCGAAAATATTGGGATAAAAATGGATAATGAGGAGTGCTAGCTAAATTTAATGTATGACTATATTTCGTTCAAGGCGTCTAATCATTGATGGAGCAAGGATATTTTATAATTTAGTTATTTGTTATTAGTCTGAAAATTAAGTCAAATGGATATATTTAAATATAGATAAATGTGTACAAGACAAACTGGACTTATTCTATAAGATGCACTGGACTTATTCTATAAGACGCACTGGACTTATTCTATAAGACGCACTGGACTTCTGGACAGAGTTTAAGTTGTTTACACCAGCAACTTTTTGTCTTGGAAAACAACTTAAATACTAGCACATTTCTTAGCGGAAAAAAACCTTTAATAGTTGTGATTCAAACTAGTAGCAGTATTTTCCTTAGTCACACATATTTTGTGTCATTCAGAAAGCATGTTTTGGACAAAAATATCAAATTAGAGGTTTACCGTTTAGAAATAGCAGGTAGAGAATTTGTGAGGGGACAGTTTTTGGTCACAGTCCTTCCGGAGATTGACGGTTTAATTTAATGTTTTAGTACAGAATAATTTGAAAGTTAGTCACTTAAACCACTTACAAATACTTGTTTTTATTTAGTTTTTGTTTGTCTGTTTGCATTTCCTTATTTGATTAACTAATTTTGATAGAAATTGAAAGAAAGAAAAAAAATGGTGTAATTTTATTTAAGTTTATTTAAGCAATTTTAGAATAAAAATGCGAAAATTAAAGAAAACGATGAAAACAGAAAGCAATTTATAAGAAAAACAGACATCTGAAACAATGTTTCAAAAATTTGCAGTTATTGGTACATTAACAGTTCAGTCTTAGTAAACAAGTTCAAAATTGGAAGGCACACAACAATACAAGAGTAGAAAACAATTAAAGCAGATCTATGACATCTTTTTCAAAGAATAATAACATAAAACATGTAAAAAAAAAAATCAAAAATGGCACTTCTTTGATAATAAGCATTCATCAGAAATATAAGGCAAGCAGTAATATGTATAGATCTACAGAAATTGTATAACACACATCAGGCAGCTCCGTTCTCTAAAATTGATACGAAGGAAAATTATGCAAAATCACTTATCAGACCATACAAGGGTCATTGAAATGTTTCTTTTTTTTTATTGTTATATTCTATAAGTAAAGCCTATATTGAAACTTCAAGAGATACAAACTGAAGAAATTTAAAACAAATTCATTTCAAAATAGACCGTTTATATTACAGTAATAAAATTGTTGATCTCTAAAATACAGCCTCTGTAGTTTTTTTTGGATACTACAGTATATGAAAAGATGTGGATTATGAGTTAAGATTTACAACATTGGTACCAATGATCATTATTTATCTGGTCTGTTCTAGTCTACAAGACTGTACAAACGAGTACAATAATACTTAGGAAGTAAACATGTGATAGACTGGCGTACTTCCTGTGTAAGTGTTGTACTAAAATTAGTTCTTTCTGATACATTATGTACTTACTACAAAAAACTCCATGTTCTTAAGATCTTTGTCAGGAAGAGAAACTTACTTTAATCTTCTCTATTTATTTCTAAGGCATTTATTTGTTATACTGTAATTGTTGAAGTTTAAGGATTGTCTTTTTGATGAATGACAGATTGTGGTATTAGAGAATGGAGGAATTAAAGCTTAGATGTGGTGATCTGGAGCCTGATGTATAAATGAAATACAATAAAAAAATAAGGACATTGCCTCGTACGCCTGGGACCATAATTTGGATTTAAGTTTGGATGCATTCCTGCAATTGAACACAGCATGGATTTCAGGAGACTTAAATTCCATAAGTTATTTCTCAGAAAAATATAAAACTCCAACATATTGGAATAAAATTAACATGCAAAATTAAATTTTAAATAGTACAAGTTCTCTTATTTTTGTATAGGGATCAGATAATTAAGAAGAAAATTGAAGAAAAAATTCAGAACTGAAATATGTGTGTAAAATCTTACTTCTGTAGTAATTGTATTATATCAACGTTGTAATAATCTTGACAATAAAATTGAGCAAAAACAGATACAAACATTTTTGTGAATGCAATGCATGGCCACTGTTTAATGTTTACGGTAATTAAAAGTGTAAGAACAAAATCTAAAGAAATTTAGTTTTTACCCTGATAAAGATAAAATGAAGTTAATAAAGTTCATAAAAAAATTTAACCTGAATTATTTTTTTCTATAGGAAGCGATTACAGAGTTACGAAAAAACCCAACCTTAATTAACTCATTCACCCCTGAAATTTCATAATGAACTATTACAACCTTTGAATTGGAAGAGCTCATTTGCCTTCAGAGGTAAATGAAACTGGGACTTTAAGGCAATACACACAAAATTATATGTAGACTTAGCAACATCCTAAAGAATATGTTTGTAGCAATTTTCTTAGTTTAAATGTAGTCAATATATCTTTACTATAAATATTGTTTTATATCTCTTTAATGTTCACATTGATGAAGTATTCCGTCTTTGCGTATTGTTACGTCATTTGTTTGCGAGAGTTACGTCATCAATTTTTGAGAAAACAATGTAATTTTCTCACACAAACCAATGACGTAACAATGAATACCTACTCACAAGAGCAGATAACTCTGCAATACACAAAGACGGAATATTGACCGAATTTCACTTTGAAATGTTCACATGGGTAAAGTATATCGACTGAATTTCACTTTGAATATAATATAAAAATAACCATGTGTTTGTACCTATATGAATATGCTGTAATGTAAGCAATTTATAGTTTGCAGAGTGTAAATTAAGAATTGGCTTATCATTGGTAAAATACAGTGGACGGTTTCAAAAACACAGCAAAATACATTGCATAAATATTTGGCAGTTATGGACAGTTAACCCTAATACATTCAGGCCATTGTACAACATATAATACTTCAGTTATTTGCAGATTATTTTTCTGAAGATAGAGGGTATCACTGTTTGTGTTCAAATCACAAAGAGCTCCATTCAGATTTTTTTTTTCTTGAAAAATTTCCATTCTATAAAGATGATGAAGCAACCAAAATGACTTTTTCTGGCTTGAAGTAACTTCTTCTATGCTTTTTTTTTTTTTTTTTTAGTGTTGAGTGTTTCCTTTGTAGCCAATAAATTAGGCACTTATTTTGAGGCTGTGAATGTATAGTACCTGGATTGTGACATCGGTAAAGTGTGGGAATCGTACTGTAAAAGTCCAAAGTTCTATCTCTATAATTTTTACTAGTTCTTTTTTATTTCATTTCTTTTTTCATATATTCAAATTTCAAACAATAATTATTATATATATATATCATGGTAAAGTGTGATTTTTTTTGGAATAAATGTTTTGAAAAGATTTTTTTTTTCTCCACAATAACAACAATGGTAATAATATTGAAAAAGTTTTCGGTACCCTCTGCCTTAACTATGAAAAATAAGCATACAGTACAATGGTACATATGTTATTTCTATTAAATGGAAAATTAATAAATCACAAAATTTGTTCGTGTATAGCATTTTTTATCAATCATTTAAATACAGGGAAGACACTTTGTGACACCCATTTTGGATAACTGAAAAATATATATATGCTATGGTAAATATAGTGTAATTGATATAACAACTACTTCGTTACATACAGGGATTTTTATAATGAAAATCCTGTATTGAAGCACTTATTTTTTTTGCAATAAACATAACACAGAATATCACAGTTCCAATCCCTCAATACTCTACTAATTCAGTAATGTCAAACTATCAAATCATAAATTGATGTTATTTTGTTATTTTTTAGATAAAAAAATGATGTTTCAATTTTTTCAACAGATAAAATGATCCATCATTGCACATTTCATATTTCTATATAAAAAAAAATCCACTGTCAAGTTCTTAAATTTTTTAAGCAATTTTTAATATTGCGATAAACAACTTTACTCGAATCATACTTTTATAAACTTGTTTCCTTTTTTTTCTCTATTCAATCTAAAATGTCAGTCACTGCTGTTCCTGTTCTTCCTCCTGATGTGTGATGAAGGCATATCCTCCCGCAGGAGGTAAGTCTTCAGGGTTCAGCTTCATACGACGAAGCTGCATCTAAAGTAGAAAGAAACAAGTAAAATAAATAAATATACAACATTTGATATAGCGCCCTATCTAGCTAACATAAGCCACTCTAAAGCGCTTTACAGTACACAGATATACAATTAATACAATTAGCATATACATTAATCAATACAATATTGAGGAATTCGCAGGAGCTGCCTTATCAGGCGCTAACTCCTAGTCCTATACCACCTGGCTAATATTATACTATGTGTGTATGCCTGCGTGTGTGCTGGAGATGTATTGTGTTCTGTTTGTAGTGGCATGGGATCATACTTCCGATGGTGTCATTTATAGTGCCATCTCACTTGAATGCCACAGCACAGTTACCGCAACATCCACCCCAGACCATTTTATACTCCACCTGGGTTAATGGAGTTGTGTGGGCAGGAGAAAAACACTTTCTCTGATATTCCATGCGTACGATGACTTCGGGGATGGAACCCCTGCCGCCTGCTTGGAAGGCCGGAGTGTTTAATATACTTGAAAGAATATTAGATGCATGGCTATGGTATGAATGATATATAAAAGAGGGAAAGGATTGACATTTTTTTAGGCTGTCTCACCCAGATAGATTTGTCCCTCTCCCACCTCTACATACATGTAAATGTGAGATCAATAAAATCTACCACCTGTAATTGAGCAAGATCAGCTAGGTTTTATCACATAATGTACTGTGTTATCCAGTGAATATACCATTCCAATGACATATTTTTGTAGCATATTAACCCATGTAATATGACCTATCAACCCTGTGATTGGTTGTAAGTTTCAATTGTTTCGATTGTGATGTCACGCCTAGCACAACAACATGAGGTCACAGACTTAAGCACTGGAGTCAAAATGGCGGCTTTTTACATTTCAAGGTTGCATGAAATTTGTCATTTTACATGAATAAATGCGTAAAATATATCGTAAAAGGTTTTAATTTCATCATATTGCCTTTTCCGCAATGCAGCATCAGAGATTTCCAAATTCGTGACGTCACATCATTGTTGAGCGATTGTGACGTCACGTCACGTGAAATAGGGTGTAAGATAGAAGTTTCTCACCCGGGACATGCAGCTCTATCTTACATACAGGGAATGGAGAGAAATAAAATGTTCTGACAATAATGTAGAAGAGTAAAACAAGTTAACATTTTTAGAAATTTAGATCTTCATAAAGCATCTTACCTGTAACTGGAGTTTATTTGTGAAGAAGAGACGTTTCCAACTTTTATCCTTGGCTAGCTCTTCCAGCTCTGGTGTTATTGGAGTCTCACTGTATCTACGGTAGATATTCTCCCAGATTTCACAAGAGTTACACAGCTATAAAACATACAAAATATCACCAGTCTGACAGCTATAAAACATACAAAAATATCACCAGTCTGACAGCTATAAAACATACAAAATATCACCAGCCTAACAGCTATAAAACATACAAAAATATCACCAGTCGGACAGCTATAAAACATACAAAATATCACCAGTCGGACAGCTATAAAACATACAAAGTATCACCAGTCGGACAGCTATAAAACATAGCAGTTTGACAGCTATGACACAAAGATCACAACAGTTTGACAGCTATAACATAAAAGATAGCAGTGTGACAGCTATAACATAAATATAACACCAGTTTGACAGCTATAACACAAAGATAACACCAGATTGACAGCTATAACACAAAGATAACACCAGTTTGATAGCTATAACATAAAGATAACACCAGCTTGACAGCTATAACATAAAGATAACACCAATTTGACAGATATAACACAAAGATAACACCAGTTTGACAGCTATATCACAAAGATAACATCAGTTTGACAGCTATAACAAAAAGATAACACCAGTTTGATAGCTATAACATAAAGATAACACGAGCTTGACAGCTATAACATAAAGATAACA
>NW_018408033.1:452672-456553 GCF_002113885.1 Mizuhopecten yessoensis
CTACTATATATCACAAATAACACAAGTTACACAGCTATAGCACAAAGACTACTATATATCACAAATAACACAAGTTACACAGCTATAGCACAAAGACTATAACTCCTATATTACTTAATACACCTAAATCTAAAGCACCGGTGGTGGTATCATGCTTGTCAACTTTTTCAAATTTCCATAGGGGGAGATTGTGCATTCTCAGAATTAAAAGCATAAATATAATGTATGTATGTACACTCTAGGGGGAAATGACCTTTTTTAAATGGCATCTTTTGAGCTGTTCTTTCAGATGAAATCATCAGATAGGAATAATTGAGCAAATTCACTGCTTGAAAATGCTCAATTTTAGGGTCCAAAATCATTAGTTTCCCTCCCAAATAGGGAGAGTTGGCAAGTATGTTGTATATAAAATTTATACAAAGTCTAACATTTCGGAATTTTAAGGTTCATTTAAAGACAGATTTCCTCCATTTTTCAACAATATTTCACTATTTTAAAGAATGTTTATAAAGCATTTCAATTATTTTTAACTGTCAAAGAAGTTCTGAACTTTTGATAGGTAACATGACTCAAGTCATTGACTTGCCTCCAATGAAATACAATTCATGACATATTAGTGCCAAAGTTATAAAAAACCAGTTTGATTTGTATTTAGTGAGGGCCCAGCTAATCTTAAATGTTTCAACTAAAATCTCTATACAATATCACAAGATAAGTTTATTCACATTTGACAGGTTGCCTCCCTTGCCTGTTTACTTGCCTCTCTGAACTGTTTGTTCACATTTAACAGGTTGCCTCCCTTGCCTATTTACTTGCCTCTCTGAACTGTTTGTTCACCCTGGACATGTGACTGACATCTTCAAGCTGCAGGTTGAGGATGATTTTTGTGAGCACTTTTTTTGGGAGCCGGGGCAGGTAATCCAATTCTCCTTCAGCAATTTTGGTCAGATAGTCCAACATATTGGTTCCTGCAAGTCTTTGTACCTCACCTGTTAATTATACAAAACACATAGTGTTTATGCTTTATTGAAACCAAAATACATGATCAGGGGTCAACACTAACACTAGTCCGCTAGTCCTGGAATAGAAGATTCAGCAAGGACTAGTGAATCACCTAACCTAACTGGTCCTTTGGACTTGTGAAAAATATGATTATAAATTAAGAATATTTTTTTAATATTTAGAATTTAGAAAAACTGCTTAAAATCAGATATATTGCATGATAATTGGCCGAAGTTTCCTTAAACTTCACCATATGTTTATGGCAGTAGCTATTTTAAGTCCCCTACAGTCGACCACTTTTGACGTTTCATGCTGTAGGTTGCGATGTTTCCATATCAGGAAATCTTAGACTAGTTACACTGACTAAGGACTAGTAAATAATCTTTTCATCTAGTCATGTGGACTACCAAGCAAAAAAGTAAAGCGTGTCTAACCCTGATGATAGGATTAATTTGTTAGGATGAGATTCTAACCATGAGAAAAATACAAGTGGCCAATATGGTCAAAGCCTGGTTAGTTTAACCATATGCATTGATACTGATATTTGAGTCAGAACTCAAGGACATAAGCTCAGCAGTAATTTGTTATCACAAACTTATAACTCAGCTCAACATATCAAGCTGAGCCCAAAAAACTGAGACTGCTCAAGAGCAGACTTGAGTTCGAACTCAAGTTCTTGAATGCTCAGTGTTTGCAATAAAAATGGCCGGTGGTTTTGAAGTTAGGTGACGGAGGGTTTGGATGTTTACATGGGTAGAACTCAGCTGAGCTTGAGTTTAACTACTCAAGCTCAAGTGCTGTCGGCTTTGTGATACCCATTTGGCGGTAAATCTCAGCTGAGTTCGAACTTGAGATTTGAGAAAATGTTTGTGATACCAAAGCCAGATCTGTTATCTATCATCGGGGAACTATTTTCTGGGTGACACAACGTTTAAATACACAGTTAACTTTCATTTTAAGGAAGTCAGCAAACTATGCAGGTCAGAAGTTCTAGCTGATTAATCAGTGGAAACTCATTTCAAATGAAACACAACGTTATAAAGTTCAAGCGATTGGAACCAGTGTCATCTTTGACAGTGAAAGCGATTAAGTATAACTTACATGGGTGGTTTTGATAATTGATCATCAGGATAAAGCTGTAACACAACAACTCTGCACTTTTCCCACTCCCCAACATTTTAGATTCGGTGCTGATCAACAATGGGTAGTGATACGAGTTGATATATGACAGGGCTTTTATTACATTGTGATAGTAGTTTAATTTAAAAAGGAATTTAATGATGAGTTGTTTTTTTTACATCTGATCAAAATATTTGCAGCGAGGACTTTATTTTGTGGCATAGGGTTGTCTAGACATGCTTAAGTGGTACAAGGATCCAGATCAAGTATTGTCAGCTTGATGTGTCGCTTTGTGTTCAAGGTAAAGTGTTCATTAAAAAAAATGTGATTAACAGAATTTCTTTCATTGTCTTAAAACCAAATATATTTCACTTGTGTGTCTGTCACTTGTGCTGCGGTATCCTCTGTATTTAATGTGAATATATGTATTTCGGGTATACCGGTAGTTTCCATGATAAATGGAAATTTCTTTAAAGTCAAAAACTTTAAAATATGTCAAAAGAAACTGCTCTGTAAACCTCAATACTCACTTATACACTCAAAAGCGTAAACCCTGAGTATTGAGGATGTCGTCTGTGCTGTGTTTGACATTGTATGTGGGAAGTTTGATTAAGATCTGTGGAGGATTTTAAGAAAAGCTCTGAAAATGCAACAAGAGGCCTAGGGGCTTTGACGGTCACCTAAGTGAGGTTGACAAATGATATACAAACAAAAAAAAAGAAATAATAACTCAATTTGAATATTGATTAAAATCCATCCATTTGAACATTTTTGATGATTTTGCACTCAGTGACCCTTTATAGACCATCCCCACAGCCCCCTGGAGAATCAGCCCTGATAATGTTCCTCATGGCAGGTTCATGATTTAGGAAATATGACGAATAGTTGCTGAGAAATCAAAAATATGATTGTTTATGGCTTTGAACTAAGTGATCCCATATATATATAGCCCCAACCCTTATAATTAGCCACTTAGGGTGTCAACCCCTTCTTTAGTATAAGTTTTGATCCTCATCATCTAAGGATCATTTGATGAAACATTGGTCAAAATCCAAAGGAGATGTTTTTTGAAGATCTTGCACTAAATGACCCTTTATAGCCCAGCCCCTCAGTCCCCTGGGGACTGTCAGCTCTATCTTGAGTATAAATTCTGATCCTTACACAAGGCACGCAGATGATCACTACCAGGTTTCACCAAAATCTGACTAATGGTTTCTGAGGAGAAGTCGAAACTGTAATTGTTATGCAGGATGGGTGAAAGGTGATTGCAAGTTCACCAAAAAGTAGACGGAGCTACCTGGGTCCCCAAAAATGCTCCAAATGGGTTATAATCGTTTTGGATAATGTTTCCATGCGACTAAAAGTTTCTTGGAATCAGAAAGTTAACAAGAGATCCCAAAGGGATCTTGGCGCCCACCTTTGTACCATCTTCATTAGTTCTTTGTCAGTTCGAACTTTTCTCTTCTTTCCTCTAATCTGTTTGATCGAGTCATGTTAACAGTAAATGCACCTTGAGGTAACTTTTTATCTAAACTTAATACTGATGTGTATGAAAGCCAACCTTCAAAGTGAGTTTGTCATTTCACATATTTACTAGTACAGTACTTAATGTGAAAGAAATAGAATCGATCATTGCAATATGAGAAAGATCTGTTTAGTTCTTCTTTTAATCCATTTTGTTTTTATGATCAGTCTCAAAATATAACATACACAACGAGGGATCAAGGGGAACCTACATTTAAAATTTGAGAAAGATCCCT
>NW_018408033.1:457067-477899 GCF_002113885.1 Mizuhopecten yessoensis
GTACTTCTTGAGAAATAGCGATAACAAACTTTCACTATCAAAATCCAAGATGGCTGCCTGTCGGCCATGTTGTTTATCCGATCTGTCTCAAAAGTTGCCCTGCACAGCTCAGGACCAAGGGGAACCTACATATAAAATATGAGAAAGATCCCTCTGGTACTTCTTGAGAAATACCGATAACAAGAATTGTTTACGGACGGACGACGGACCACGGACGCAGGGTGATTTGAATAGCCCACCATCAGATGATGGTGGGCTAAAAATATCAAAAGGCAATTTCCTATACAATGTGATTGGCTTATGTTTGAAGTTTGCAGATTTAATGCAGAAGTTTTTAAGAAATAAACCTGAAACAAAATTTTTGCAATGAAATGCAATTTTTCGGCATCTTACAAAATGCACCTCTGTACCAAGGTTGACTCATGTGACAGATTTAAAGTTAATACCTGCTACAGGCTTTTTTATTTTAGAAAGATGGACTAAATAAAGTGCATTAATGCAAAAGGCCAAAGACACTGTACCATGCTCTGCTAAAACATCATGATCAACTGTTTGGCAAAAATAGACTTACTGTGAAACTTGTCATCGTCCTTGAAGTCAGCATAATCATCTTTCAACTCAAATGGGTCACTGCGACCTCCACCTCTTGTTGGTGGAACAATCTTCCAAACACGCAGAATGAACTGAAATTATGAAAATAAAATTGATGAACTATAAACATAAATGTACAATTATGGACAATGGTCAATATTCATTTTCATGTTCAACTGATCATGATTTCCCTTCAGATTCCTGTACCTTTTCCTTCTGATTCCTGTCCCCCTATACCCCTCTTCTTCTGATTCCTGTCCCCCTATACCCCTCTTCTTCTGATTCCTGTCCCCCTATACCCTTCTTTTTCTGATTCCTGTCCCCCTATACCCCTCTTCTTCTGATTCCTGTCCCCCTATACCCCTCTTCTTCTGATTCCTGTCCCACCCTATACCCTCTCCTATTGATTCCTGTCCCCAACTTATTTTCTCCTTCCTTTTTTCTTCCCTCCTAGCTTTTTACTTCTCAACCCTATGCATTCTCCTATCCATTTCCTATCCCCATCCTGTGTTTTTTCCGTTCTAGCTGTTTACTTCACCCTCCCTTTGCTGCTTCCAGTTAACATTCTATGCCCGCAATCTCCTTCAAGCTTTATTATGTCCCCACCACCTATGACCAAATGTTCATCCCATACCCCAAAAGCATTGGTAGACAAAAAATACTTACTTACAAGTTTTTACATTTTAATCTGTTTATACTGAAATACCAACCACAATTTTTGTAGTTGACCTCAATACATAACACTATAAAGAAAACAGGATTTAATTGTTTTGAAGGCGATTTTCTATAAATATTGATTTTAAATGCATATAAGGAATAGATTAATGTTCGGTATGTAGAAGAACCCAAGATAATCTGGATAGAACCCCAATTTACTGAATACCTAGTGGTGAACAATGGTAAACCAAGTACAATGTAATTGTTTTGAAATAGTCCTTTGACTGAGTGATTTAGCCTCCTATTGCATAATGAACTTTACCAACCTTTGAACTGTAAGAGTTCAAATGTGTCTTCAGGGGTGAATTGGTTTAAGGTCATAGGAGTGTATTGCTAAACGGAAATAGGAAGTACATCCCTAGTTGAAAATCCAATGTAGGGAGACACTATCACAATTTCCGCATATTCTAATGTTTAATATTAAACTGATGATTAGTGTATGCTTATTAATGACAGAACAGTGTGTTCTTTCAACATTAAAGTATTGCAAAGCAATTCAGGCATTAATTCAGTTGTTTTTTAATCAATGAGTCACATGTGTCCATTTTTCTGTACTTCAGGAAACCGGCTACCTATTTCACTACTGTGAAGTTTTTCAAGAACGATAACTCTTGCATGCACTTACTATGTGTATATGGTTTTATTAAAAAATGTCAATTTTTAATCGTTTATAGATCATTAATTTTACACAATTTTCGCATTATGAAATTTATATACATTAATGCAATACTAATCTATGTTAGTATCATTTTCATTGAAATTATTTTGCAAAAAAATGTGTGTTTCAAATTTTTTTTCACAATTCACTCCATTTTACATAAATTTCCATTTAAATCCTTAAAATTCTGACAACCTATATTTTTTTATGGCAGAAATTTTCTTTACTTCAAAGCAATATAACTACAAAATTTGAATAAATTCTACTGAGAAATGGCGACACAATCCTATTACCTTAAGCATCACATAAACACTAATCCCATGATGTCACTGTATAAAATGTACCTGTATAGCTATATTCACTTTGTTCATTAGATCAATTGTTCAATACAAATGTATCAGTAAGGAATATCTCATCCCAATAATTAATTGATCAGTGGCTGATCACTGAAACGAGTCAGGTGACTTTGACCTGGTAACTGAAACAACAGTCGATGTCCGGTTTCAGTTATACTGGGGAGTTAAATTGTGTAAGGGTTGTATGTGGGGGCTGTTTCAATTCTATCAAAAGTGCATATATCATCATCTATCAACACAGTATGATCAATATCTGTCACCATGGACAGTCATTTGTGTTGTGACTACCCACCCACACAGACATACTAAAATATCCTCTACTGCTTATAATTAACGTGTATGTTATTGTACTACTGAAATAAAAATTATAATATCATATCATTTGCATCTCATTGCTGATCCAATTGTTTCACTTAATTCATTCAAATACTAATAAGTGACTTTAAAATGATAAATAAGCAGTTTTAAGCTACTACAATTACCAAAATATTTTTTATATATTAAAAAAGGACAGTATCAGAATACGGTTGAAAGTTATGAGAAAAAAAAATGAAAAAATATAGACTTTTAAAAACAATCCCTGCCTACCAACCCTATCCTTATTATACATGTTTCATGTGAGTTAGTTTCCACAATGCTGGTTTGTTATTTATTTTCATGCCAAAACACATCAGGTACATTAACTTGATGTTCATTGTCATTAAGTCAGACACTTATTGATTTCCTGGGAATAAATGAAGCATTAATATTTGATATGCAGTTTCATTGCATGACTCTAAAAATACATAATGAATTCTGTATGGAGATGCTATCTAATTGAAAAACAAAAAATCTTAATGAACTGAAGCATGACCAATTCCTACACAATTCAATTTCTACTGATATTATTTACAGTATATTAAAAAGAAAGTGTTTAAAAACTAAAAGAGAAAAGATTCTGTACATTAAAAGCCACGCAGACAAACAGAGACCATGTAACACAATATCTATACTGTTTAGATGTGTCACGTGAACTAAGATATATATACTAAGATGTATATATATGTATATATAGTTACTTTAATTCACAGTTGAATCCAGAAATCATTACAATTTTCACTATAGTATAGATGACCCCACTTGCCTTCAATAGAACTATAGGAAGGATCGGACAAGGCCAAACAAAAAATATTGATTATTCTAGTAACCCTACCTCATGTACCCTCATTTTTGTGCCTACCAAAAACTTGCAAAGAAGCACTGTTAAAGACAAGATCACTCGCCTGTATAAACCATATAAAATCATTTGTGAAAATAAAATTTGTTACCTACATGTACCTGCCTAACCAAATTTTTTCCAACATGTTACAGGAAACACATATATTTTGTTGTTTGGCCTGATGTTTCATGCATATAAAGTATTTCTACTGATGTTAACTAGTTATCTAATCAACAATACTGCAATAATTTAGCGATATAACTTGCAGTAATAATAAGAAAATATGATATATTCCTTAGATAAATTCATATTATCAATATTTCATTCATCATCACTCAATGTCTGAACAACTGACTTATAAAAACATCATACATGTACATGCCAATATAGGGCAAAGGTAAATTAAATGCTCAGGTGTTAGCCTAGTGTATCTATCTGGGTAAGATGTGCGTGACTTAATTGTCATTGATCAATGTTACTGTTTCCTTTCTTCACTAGTAATGAGGATTTTGTAAATATCAACACTAGACCAAAACCGGATCTACAGAGTTCAGATTTTAAGCCAGAGTTTAGACATAGATCTGGATTGGACAGAGTCGGGATATAGTTGTATTACATCTGCTTTTCTCGGGTACTGAAGACTGGGTAATCCTAATGATTTAACGCTTTCCGTACCGTTGTTGTGTACAGACGACAACAATATGTCATCCTGGTCCTCGTTGTCGTGTACAGATGACAACAATATGTCATCCTGGTCCCCGTTGTCGTGTACAGATGACAAAATAATAGATCGTCTCATCCCCACGACAACAGACTTTGATGTAACCTGTCTTATGCAATTAATTGCCGCTAAAATCAGCACCCATCAGATGCAGATTACATGTTTTTCATTATGTGACCTATTGTTTTCGAATTTGCCGCAAGATGTTTGTGTTTGGTGCCTCAAATATAAACTATATGGCGACAACTTAATTTGATACGGACACTCGTAAATTCATCACCAAATATTTATTAAGACTGATGGAAGTAAATATGGATATTTTAATAAAGTCTTGATGAAATCTACTTGTATTTAGAAAAAATAATTAACGACTTCATATTCGTAACCATAATCAATCTCCATTGGGAACCTACACTACAACGCTGTGTTAAATACACGGAATCGTATCATTTGTTGCAGGACAAATGTCGATTTCTTAGTCATAATCAGCTGCCAGTTAGTCCTACAGTAATTCTGCGAAAATGAAGAACAACAACATGAAACAATACAAATATTTGTTCACGGTTGCCTGTTTATTTCTTGCAGCAGTTACACCTCGTTTAAAAAGTACTTTAATAATCCACTATTTTGTTATATATGCTACGGGGCGAGACTAATAATAACATCTGATACAGAATCCAGACCGGATCGAGTTGCGGTATGGAAAGAGATAAGGCGATCTCCATATGTCATATTGGTTTATCCTTTAACAGGGAGTCTTTTGGTGGCTGTTCTCTGGACATTTTCAATCATTATTTGGTCTTTTGTTAATAGTGGATTCCATGTACATGAAGCATATTCCAAAAGTGTCGAATGAGAGATTTATAGTTACACACAGACTTAGGAACATCACCTTGTCGATGAAGTTGAATGATTTAAATATCAGACCTGTTATACTATTGGCCATGGAGACACATTTTACAAATGTTGGCTGAACTTTAACTTGTTGTTGAATGTGACGCACAGATCTTTCTCAGAGACAACTTTGGTAATATGGACTTACTTTTACCATGTTGCAGTGTACGTGGTGTAATTATTTTCATTTTCCTTCAAGCCCAATACACATTTGCTTGCATTTTATTAGGTTGCCTTACAAGCGTCAGCTGTAGGGAATTTCCCTTTAGCTTCGATCAGCGGTAGAGGATCTGGCTGGACAGCCAAGGGTCGCAGGTTCGAGCCACAGCGATGGTAATATCTTTTATCACTATTCCCCGATCCTACTACATACTACAAACTGGTGCCGTTGACCCTCCCAGTTCAACGTAGGAGAACCCTTGGCTGGGAGTAAAAGAACCTGGGTTGATGTTCAAAATAAATGGGGGAATTAGTATAAAAGATGTGCATTGATTACGGTAGGTTGCCTTACAATCGTTAGCTGTAGGGGAATATCCCTTTAGCTCAGCGGTAGAGCATCGAGCTGGAGATCCAAGGGTCGGGCGTTCAAGCCCCATGCAGTGACAGCATAATGCACGACACTTTATCACTATTCACCAACCTACTACATATATATAATAAAAGCTTAAACCCCCTCTACTTCATAGACTGCTATCAAAACCAAATTAAATCCCATATTAAACATTATTGTAGCGGAACTCTACTGGGTTGATCGCCAGCGACCTGCAGGTAGCTCAATTTTTTTAATTAATAGAGTTTGGAAGGTAATATTTGTCCTGTTACACATTTTTTCGCCCAACAAAATACACCCAATAAGGCTAGGGTGGTATAGGGTCGTTTATTTCTTTGGGGTCAAAGGCTTTTATGAAGGAGGCTTACTAAATTGTAGCTGAACTGGACTGGGATGATCACCTGCTAGCTCACTTTTCATGATGCTATTTGTGATTGGCCAAGTCAAAACTTAAGAAAATTTTAGACTTCAGGTCGTCTCATGATTATGGGGCCTGGGCCCGTATTCATGAAACCGTTTTCTTGCTCAAGCATGGATTCTGTGCTCAAACCGGTTTTTCGTTACCCACTTAAAACCATGACAACTGATCAAATAAATAATTGTAAACATTGCAAACAGTATTCTACTTTAAGAACCTTCAAATGTTCTCTAAATCAGAGACGTATACGTCTCTGTCTAAATCATTGACAAAATAAGATTGTTTTGATTATTTATAACCTGAACAAGAAATTAAACTTGAGCACAAAATCAATGTGTGAGCATAACAACGGGATTTCACGAATACGGGCCCTGGTCACTTTCAGTCAACTGCAAGTGAGATTAAAATCCCACATTTGAGACGGTACAAAAATGTACGGAAAATGTGGACGTATGATGAAGTATTGAAGCATGTGAGCTCAGTCATGAGGCCACGACTATTTTATATCAAAAACATTTTAAGATTTTAGCGACATGTATATGTTCACGTGTCATGCACGGGTAGGTTTGTGTTCAAGCTAACACTTGCACGACTTGTGTACCAATGTTACGGGGAACATATATATAATGATAGATCTATACTAGTTATCGGTTAGTTATTTTTTCTAGATGACATATTTAGCAAAGTAAATCAAAAGATAGACAAGAAAATAACAAACCTCCTTCCTTGTCACAAATATGTGGTAAAAATCTTTGCTTGGGGGAGTTGCCACGTCTGGGTGGTCGACCAGAGCGCCATGTTTATCTATCCAAGCGTCCATTTTGAAGCTTCTGCTATCACCATCTCAACCAGATTACGTTAATGCGAGAGTTGAATTCTCTAGTTTTAAAAAAGAATGTTCTTCATAATGATTGACCAACATTTTATAATATCGACAAAATATATAAAGGTTAGAGAATAAAATAAAAATAAAAAATAATTTTAGAAAAACATTTATTTTCGAAATCTTTCTACTAGTATGATAGTTCAAGAGAGATATCGAATGAAGTGAAAATGGCGACCTCCGTGTTTTGTCTGTGACAGACTTTGGAAAACAGAAAGTCGATTCGACGAAATCAGAACTCAGAAATATGTGACAAGACTAACAGTTAATTTTCAATTGGAAATCTGTATTCTATATCCGATCATTGACAGAACCATGTCAAAATGTTCAAAAGGGGATGGCGAGCCTACCTTGTTGTAGTAATTTTCGTTGTCCTGACAATTTTATATATGGGATACATTTGTCAGAATAACTTTTGCTCTTTCTCATCGTCTCGACGCAATGCTGAAGGACAATCTGATGATAGGTTTTCTGACATTTCTAAACTGGTACCAGACACTTTTTCACCGCAAATCGTTGATAGGGAATACCAATTAGATTTGGACGATGAAGACGTTTTGGTATTTTTACATATCCAAAAAACAGGTGGTACCACATTTGGTCGACACTTGGTTAAAAACCTGGATGTGGGAAAACCATGTGTTTGTCGGAAAACAATGAAAAAATGTGAATGTTTAACTCGTAAGAAGACACTGTGGCTGTTTAGTCGCTATTCTACAGGCTGGGCGTGTGGTCTGCATGCGGACTGGACGGAACTGAAGAATTGTGTTGATTCAGCCATGGATAAGCAGGAAGAACTTCACAGAGAAAGAAGGTTGGACTTTTTTGTCCAATGGTTACAAAGCAATTTTATACGAATGATTGCGTTTCTCCCTAAAACCGTTTTGCCCCAGACAATTTCCCCCAAACTCTTTTTCACATCAGCTCATTTTGCCCAAATGCAAGTTTGACAACCATATATATGGCCAAAATTTTCTTTTTGCACAAAAATCTGTTTCGCCCCAAAACTCTTCATCGCCCCCAACTTTTTCATCGCTACAAAATGAACCTATATGATATATCTTGTGAAAGTGGCAGTAATATAATTATTGTCAATTTCACTTTATAATATTTGGGCACTTGGACTAAAGTTTCAACTTGCATTATAGTATGTCAGCTTTTTGTGTTCTTAATCTTGCTGTTTTATGCTAAAGATTCTCTAACATTTTTGTCTTTACATAAAAATGTACTGAAACCTCTTATTCTTAAGTACCGAATGACAGGGTACCAATATGTCTAGGATTTGTTAGGGCTGGTGCCATGATGATATTGAATATAGTAATTTACTAAACAGGCTGTATGTAGTAAATAACTCTCCCCTCCCCTACCCATGCATGACCCATATCGACATATCCGTTTTGTTTTAATTTTCAACCCAAGAGAAAATGCTCATTTTGGAAAGTCAAATACATACTCTCAAGGGTCTACTGAAGGCCCTACCCTGTGACTATTTTCTAATAATTCAGAATGATGCATATACATATTCTTGATTTTTTTTTGCCTTTCATATACATGTAAAAAATGTATATATATAGCACAATATTTCTGAAAAAGAGGGGTAAATATCGTGATTTTGGGGCCCAGATTGATCCCTGCAATTACATCTGTACAATTAAATTAGTGAGGTATGAAAACAAGCTTAAGTTGGCCTATACATGTAGATCTGCTGATGTGTATATATACGATATTCATGGCCAAGGAAATATGCACACGTGCATCTGACATGGATGACAATTCATGCAAATAGAAACGTATATTATGCATGACCCAAATTCTCAAGTGTAGGCGTAGGCCTGTTAAAATGAGTGGTATATACATGTATATGCATACACATACATTTTGTAATTGCCAAAAGTTTCCATGGGGAGATTTTGCTTTCCCAAAATTAAATTTTAAAACAACAATAATATGTGTGTGTATATATATATATATATGCAATGTACCCCAGAGACAAAATATTCCTTTAAAATGATATATTAGTTACATATTTTGAGTTGTTATTTCAGAAGAAATCATTTTATCTTAGAATAATATATATATATGTAGGAATAGTTTAGCAAATTTACTGGTTGAAATAACTTAACTTAAGGGTCAAAAATCGGGTGTCTCCCTTCTAAATAGGGAGAGTTGGGATATATACAATTTACATGCATTGTACATAAAAAACAGAACTCCAGACTTTCAATGACCAAGGATTTGGGTCATCTTGATCATTATATGTAGATAAAATTTTTGCTGCACAATTTTTGCACATCCCAGCATCAATTACTTGAATCGGTACATTGATATTGATCACATGTAATAACTGTTATGGTGTCATTTGTTATGTAGTTACATACAAGTATATACAATAATGTACATTTAAGTGATCGAGGGCATTATGCATTATTAGTGGCTTAATTATTAAGGATTAATCCCATATGCATGCTGCTGCAAAAAACTGTGACTCTTGGCGTTGGGAACTGTTTTCTCCGACATGACTTTGAATATATATAGCTTTATATTTGTTATTTTAAATCATTCTGAAAAGTAAACCCTCAAATACAATGTTAAATTGTGTATTGCTAATATCCAACAAGACTCGTATGAGCTCTTGATTAGGGTAACAATACTGGTTTGATGCATATGAGACTTGTTTATTTAACTAGCTTATATATATATATATGCAGTAGGTATAATTATGACATGATATATAGGATATTTTCAATTGGAAAAAGTTCTTTATCTCTTCTTTATAGTACATGTGTGTGTAAGATGCTGTTCATATCTATACAAGAAACAAAAATCTCTGTTAAAAACATTTATAAATGTACATGTAACATAGTCTATTTAAAGTTTCCATTTGTATACAGTATATATATGCACTGTTCAGTTTGTCAAGAACAAAATATTCCTTGTTGACATGTACAGTGTATTATCAATTTATATATATGTATATTTAAATTCACCAACTTGTGCAAAGGAACTTACAGCTCTTAGTCTATATAGTATAAATGATGAACTGGGATTTTTTTTTTATTTTCATATTTTTGCACCCAGGCTATCAAACCAGGTGAAATCTTGTATTCTACATCATTATACTTTAATTTCTGTGGACATGCTATATATATAGGGGCCATTAATGCTGTACATGTGATACAGGGTTTTTAAAGTGGTCCTACTGTACCATCATCAGAGGATGTTGTCATTGCAAAAAAAACTTTTATTTATATATGTTGATTATTGATCTGATGTATTCTAATCCTACGTATGCAGTCAGGTCTACTCTGAAGAGGAGGCTCTTAAAATCGTGCTAGGGATATATAGCTCCTGTGTATATTTAAAAAGATTACTGTGTAGGCCAATACTAATTAATGCCACTGACTCAAGTGTAAGAGGAAGTGACCTACATGTACATATGTAATTAAGTATGTTTGTCATTACAGGGCAGGTTGAGTGGGCGGGTTACATATACAGTATTGATATAATGCCAGCTTATATAATTATGCACTTGGTTTTAGAAAATTACAAAGAAAAGGGAAAAAATCATGGCGTTCATGATATTAATCATTAAAGTTTTGGTACATTAAAGTTCCTAGATGGCCTAGCTTTAGCTTGGGCCCCTACAGAATCTGAGTTTTTTTCTGTCTTTAATTACAATTAGTGGACATTGGAGAAAAAAATGATTTGCTGCCCCCATTGCAACTCCTAATATTTCTTTTCTCTCCTACACTACCCAATCTAATTAAAATCAGACTCTCCTACACTACCCAATTTAATTAAAATCACACTACCCAATCTAATTAAAGTTAGACTCTCCTACCCTACCCAATCTAATTAAAGTTAGACTCTCCTACCCTACCCAATCTAATTAAAGTTAGACTCTCCTACACTACCCAATTTAATTAAAATCACACTACCCAATCTAATTAAAGTTAGACTCTCCTACACTACCCAATTTAATTAAAATCACACTACCCAATCTAATTAAAGTTAGACTCTCCTACCCTACCCAATCTAATTAAAGTTAGACTCTCCTACCCTACCCAATCTAATTAAAGTTAGACTCTCCTACACTACCCAATCGAACTAAAATTAGACTCTCCTACACTTCCCAATCTAATTAAAGTCAGACTCTCCTACACTACCAATCTAATTAAAGTTAGACTCTCCTACACTACCCAATTTAATTAAAATCACACTACCCAATCTAATTAAAGTTAGACTCTCCTACACCACCCAATCGAACTAAAATTAGACTCTCCTACACTCCCCAATCTAATTAAAATTAGACTCTCCTACACTTCCCAATCTAATTAAAGTTAGACTCTCCTACACTACCCAATTTAATTAAAATCACACTACCCAATCTAATTAAAGTTAGACTCTCCTACGCTACCCAATCTAATTAAAATCAGACTCTCCTACACTACCCAATTTAATTAAAATCACACTACCCAATCTAATTAAAGTTAGACTCTCCTACACCACCCAATCGAACTAAAATTAGACTCTCCTACACTACCCAATCAAACTAAAATTAGACTCTCCTACACTACCCAATCTTATTAAAATTAGTCTCTCCTACACTACCCAATCTAATTAAAGTCAGACTCTCCTACACTACCAATCTAATTAAAGTTAGACTCTCCTACACTACCCAATTTAATTAAAATCACACTACCCAATCTAATTAAAGTTAGACTCTCCTACGCTACCCAATCTAATTAAAATCAGACTCTCCTACACTACCCAATCTAATTACAATTAGACTCTCCTACACTACCCAATCTAATTAAAATAAGACTCCTACACTACCCAATCTAACTAAAATTAGACTCCTACACTACCCAATCTAACTAAAATTAGACTCTACTACACTACCCAATCTAATTAAAGTTAGACTCTCCTACGCTACCCAATCTAATTAAAATTAGACTCTCCTACACTTCCCAATCTAATTAAAGTCAGACTCTCCTACACTACCAATCTAATTAAAGTTAGACTCTCCTACACTACCCAATTTAATTAAAATCACACTACCCAATCTAATTAAAGTTAGACTCTCCTACCCTACCCAATCTAATTAAAGTTAGACTCTCCTACCCTACCCAATCTAATTAAAGTTAGACTCTCCTACGCTACCCAATCTAATTAAAATCAGACTCTCCTACACTACCCAATTTAATTAAAATCACACTACCCAATCTAATTAAAGTTAGACTCTCCTACACTACCCAATCTAATTAAAATTAGACTCTCCTACACTACCCAATCTTATTAAAATTAGTCTCTCCTACACTACCCAATCTAATTAAAATTAGACTTGTAATTCCGCTCTTCTACGATACACTCCGATATACTATACTTGTATTGGATTGTAGTGTATCGTAGAGGAGCAGAATTACAAGTGTGATTTTAATAAGATTGCTACAGCACCCCTTTCTACTTTTTGGTGTTCTTGTTACTGGCATTTGTTTTCATGACATTAGATCATGTTGTGAAGACTTCAAACGTTTAACCATGACCCATGACCCAATATAGTCCCTATGTGGGTGCCAAACACTGTTAGATTTAATAACAGAGGTAACTGTTTCATGTGTTCAAAATGTCTTGTGTCATGTATGATTCAAGCTCTAGTCAGCCTCAGACAGAGATAAAACATGTTTGTTTTCTGTAAAACAAATCCTGGTTTGTGAACATTTTTAATCGTTTGCACATCAGATTTAATTTGTACCTGCTCATATAATTGTTTTCAAGAATACACTGTACATTACTGTTGTTTATATTTCAGGTACCATTACATCACAATTCTTCGAGATCCTATTGGACGTTACCTGAGCGAGTTCAAACATGTGCAGCGTGGCGCCACCTGGAAAACAGCACGTCTTTTTTGTAATGGTCGGCAAGCAACATTAGAGGAAGTTCCTTTTTGTTACGAGGGAGAAACGTGGGAAAATGTTGACCTAAGAAGCTTTTTGAATTGTAAATATAATCTGGCAAACAATCGACAGACTCGCATGCTAGCTAACCTCAGTAAGATCAATTGTTATAATAAAACCGGACTCTCGGATGAAGAACGGGATCAAAAAATGTTAGAAAGTGCAATCGAAAATCTCCAGAACTTTTCTTTTTTCGGACTTACAGAGTTTCAAAAAGAAACGCAGATGTTATTTGAACACACTTTCAATCTTAAGTTTATTGAGGATTTTGAACAGCACAACGCCACACACAGAAAACGACTCCCCATTAGTGAAGAAAACATGTTTAAAATCAAGGAGTTCAATGATCTGGACATGAAGCTTTATCAGTTTGCGAGGGAGTTATTCCAGCGTCGCGTAGAGAAAATGAAGGAAGATCTGAGGGAGGAAATACAAGACAGTACAAATGATCAGGAAATTGTGGCATTTTCTGGTGACACGTAAGCAAAGTAATATGTTTCAACAGATCGTGTTTGATTTATTGCAAGTTTTGTTGAGAGATGATGGAATTTATAACATAGTAGTCATTGATCATGCATGACTGGTGATGTTGTATTTCTATGAAAGTTTGAATGCGATATTAGTAGAAAATATAATACGAAAGATACACAAATCATGTTTGTATATAATACACATGAACAGAGGACATATCAGTTGTGGTACGTTTGTATGTAATTAACCTGTCATGATATGATACATAATTATATGATAAGTCTAAAACGTTGCTTTTTTGGAAGGCCATAGCTTGTTAGACTGGTGCTCCATAGGGAGGCACTTACTCCATAGGAGTTTTCAAAGATAACCTCCCACACCTATACCAGTAGTTATATATACACCAGTAATAATCATAGATTATTTAGCTGAAGTAAAAAGCACTCAAGGTTTAGAAAAGCCCAAATATTGATAAAAAGGTCTCTTTATGCCATGAAATTTTACAAGAATATCTTGAAAAGGTCAAATGAGCCTTGAATTTGATTTAGTGATCATTAAACTGTCTCTGTACTTAAATTTTGGTGGTTCTATGGTGTTATTCTCATAAAATTGAATTCAGGAAATATAAGAAATAATTTTGAGTTAAGTTCTGGTTTTTGGACTCCTGTCTAGTGTTAGATTTTAAGGTTGTTTGGTGTTTAATGGTGAGTTTAATGACATCCATGTATCACATCTAGATTATTCTAGTTTGAGAATCTGCAAATGGTGAGAGATTTTAAAAGCTTTAATTTCACTGAAAAATGCCATACAAAAGCCCTAAAAAGACTTGAATTTCACTTGAAAATTCTGGTATTAACCCTGGTACTAGTATAATGATTGGAAAATGAAACTAGGGACATGATGTTATCTGAACTATCACATAGAGACAATAAAAAATTCTTATTACAGCTTTGTTACGTCCTAATTCAATGGATTATTATACTTTAATGATATTAAATATAACCATAAACAAACTACATCTGTTTCTTTAAAAAAGTTCCTTTGAAATCTGTAAATTTTGAAATGTCAGTATACATTATTGAGAAGCAAACAGGTTGTACAATGTACAAGGTAGTTATATTTTTTAAATGCGGTCCAAGTTTGTCTCTTTGTTGGTTAAAATCTGAGGTTGATGTATAAAGAGATGGTTGTTATGTATTAATGTTGAAGCTATGGTATGACAGCTGTATGTGCTAATAAACGGTCCTGATGTGTCACAAACTTGACGCAAGTTGTACATGTTTTTTAATGTAAACCCACTCAAGTGGGCAATAGTTGTATTTTTGTATATCTTACCTGTATATGAATCCTGTATAACCTGTTGACATTGTATTGTATATATACATACACCAAATATTTTTTTCTCTTAGAAAATGTGATTGCTTGTACAATGTACTGTATTAACTAAGTGAAACCATTGTATGGAAATGTACATAGTGAATTAGTCACTAAGTTAGAAGCAAATGTGAATCTGTTTTGAGAATGCCTGTATATGTCAGTAAGTGTTACTGGTGTGTCAGGGCACGTTCATTGTACATGTATCTCCTTTAAGATAACTGTATGTTAGATATGGGTTATACTAGGTGGTTAAATTTTATACACACATCACAATGCAGTTGTCTTGATAAACAAAACAATTGCTTGCTATAAGTAACAATCAGCTGTTTTTGCCCTTTGTTATTCTGCAGAAGGAAGGCACACAGACTTATCAAAACAGATATTTTATATTTATATGTGTTTATAAACATATATTTAATTCAGTACCTTTGCATATCTGTATACTTTTCATTTATGGGTTTGCATCATGATGGAAGGGTTGACAGCAGGTTGTTTGTTATTTACTAGTACTTTGTATATGGTATTTCTATGTTTGATCGGTACACAGACCTATGGGTATTTTCTAAAGTCTTACAATACATGTACAACTTTCTATAATACTGCATGATTTAGTTTATAAAAGAGGAAGATACTTTATAGCAGGTTTAATTTGCATGTATATCAACTGTAATTCACTTATTTTGTAGTATATATATTTTTTCTCATTAATTTAAGAGGAAAATATCACAAATTGTAGCAGCTCGATGTACTAATTCATACATATACTTTTTCTTTTGTGTATTAAGATACTTGCAATGAATTTTTTGAAGAACAATAACAAAAATACATGAACAGTTTATAGAATTTGTACTAGAAAAGATCATCGCAATGTCCAAAGTTAAACAAATAATTCAAGACCTTTCTGCTCTCTTCATTAATTAATCCCTTCCTGAAAAAAAAAAATGTTTTCTGAATTTTTTACCTTTTCAATAAAAAGTGAATGTACATGTTAGTAAATTATAATTGATAAGAAAAATCCTGTACTGCTGTAGAGAAAAATGTCAAGCAGTAGAATTGAGTAGAACTTTGAAGTAGTAGGCCAAGCCTGAAAACAGTGGCTGTGAAACATTTCTTTTTTGGTGTGATAAATTGACTCCACAGTTTTGTTGTATGGACATAATATAGTGTTTGTGCTCTAATCCTTTTTAAGAAATGGTTACTATTCCTCGGTATTGTAATGACACTTGTTATATACTGTGCAGATGAAAGAGTAACAACTAAAGTTTAAATGAAATCCACAAATAACCAAAGATTCAATGTTGTTGTACTTACTATTAATTGGATAACTGGATTGTGTCCCTTTATCTAAGATTGCTCAGTTGACATTTTTTTAATTGGATATTTAAGATTGCTCAGTTGATTTCACGGGTTAGTTGTTTATTAGGTTACTGGTCCTGATCATAACTTATAATAATAGTTTGAGGTTCATATAAACCGCTTTATCACAACCTAGTTCATAGGTCGTCACAAAGCGGTTCACAAATTATTATCTGTAGTTATAGGGCCTTTGTAACTAGCCAATATTTTTCTCAACTCCCTGGTGGGGCAGCTAACATTCAACAATTCTAGCACTGCCCAACCACGAATTGCCTTGAATCTGCAACCCTTCAGTCACGAGCCCGGCGTCCTACCATTAGACTACCGTGCCTCCATGTTTGCCTTAAGTATTGTACAATAACCGTGGTGGCCAAGTGGTTAAGGTGTCTGACATTCTGCTACCACTGGCTCTCCACCACTTGGTCACAGGTTCTACGTTGGGCAGTCACCAGGTACTGGATAAAGGTCGGTGGCTTTCCTCCACTAGCAAATTAAAACCTGTCATGCCCTTAAATGACCATAGTGCTAATAGGATGTAAAACACAAACAAACCAAACCAAACCTTGGTAGTCAAGTACAAAATACTACACAAGCTTTTATAGATGTCCTCAATGTCTAGTAAACTGAACAAGACACAAGAGACTTTCATCCCCGTTGTCTAGTATACACTAGGCAAATTATTTTGTGGCTGATTTTGTTGTTTTAAAGGCAACAAAATGATGAATCGATAGAAAAGAAGATAAAAAGTGTAAAATTTAGTTTAGATAATAAATTAAAGTTAAAATATCAAGATATTCACATTTTTTTTTTTCAATTTCTACTCAAGTTGAACAGCATGAAACTAATCTGGTTTTCTTGTTTTATTTGTCCATACCACTCACCAGATTAACCTTGCCTGTGCAAATGAATTCAGACACAAGCAATCTACCACAACAGCAGACATTTTTGATGTAAAATTACGCACAACAATGTTGCATTAAGAATTCACCTTAAGCTTGGTCTGTGATGACGAACATGCAGTGGCAAAACTGTATTGTTTAACTGTAGCTTTGTATTATGAAGACTTGCACAAGGTCCAGTATTGAATGCCTGATAGTAGCTAGACTTACACAAGTTCCGGGTATTAACTAACGTGTTCATTCAGATATGATTATTGAATATATCCTTGGTCGATTTCATGGGCTGATGAATTGTGTTGATCTTGAGAATAATTCAAGTAGTTCATTAACTTTTTCTCAAAAGCAATAGTTCATCTAAGTTGTTCCTGTTTTATCTGAGTATAAGAAAACTGGTTTAAATAAAATCATGTGTACAATAACATTGTTTGCTATGCTTTTAGCTTGCAATAGATAAATTGAAATTCCAGTTTCACTTTTCAATTGTCTATTGTGTGTCCCTTTCAAACTAATTTGTTCATATGTAACAATATCTTGTCTTAATTTCAACTTTTAAACCATTAAAGATATTATGATCTGAAAGATGTACAGTTCCCTGTTATAATGATACAGTGACCTTCACATTTTAAGTCAAAGTCAAATTGGTGCTAAATTTCCAGTGAAGTCTTGTCTGGTTTGTAAATTTAAACTGCCAATGATATCATGATGAAATTTGAATCATTCATGCATGACCCACTGAAGGGTCGTATTTAGCTACACTTTGTATATATAAAAGTAACCTCCACCTCTAGGCCATACGTTTTAGGTCAAATTTTTTCATATTTAGGTCAAATGATTGCATTTTGTCACTAAATTGCCACAAGTTTTAAACTGTTATAGATAACTTGATGAAACCTGAGGTAAAATTGTACCTAAATCACCCATAGAAGATGTGAAGTTCAATGTGACGGTATGTAGGTCATAGTGAACCTTACCTTTAAGTAATGACCAAATAAGAACAAAACAAATATGCATATTGGCTAATAAGGGGACACACAAAAGGTGTTCAAAAAACAAATTCCAATTCAATGAATGAATTCCTGATCTTGAAGCCCATCAAAGGTCAAATATCTAGTTGTGAAAATTGAAACACTTTTGTATGTATTAAATAGAAATTACCTGTCATTGTTGCTGTTTTATTTAATGTTTTAATTGAATGTACACATAATGGAATGCAAGTCGTTATTAAAATACATAAATGATGATTTGCAAGATATAGCCACAAAAATGTTTATTTCACCTACTTATATATAAACTATATTTATTTTACAACAAATATGAAACAAGTTATTTCAACTAATTATTAATCACTCTTGTTGGCCCGGATGTTAGCGCGTGGGGGGTCTTAATGTGGAAGGAAACTGGAGTACCCAGTGTAAAACCCACGAGGTCTGGCAGGTGAAAGGCAAGTGCCCTATCCACTGTGCCACCTGACCATCTACCTTACTTGGTAACAATTATTTATTTTGAAAACTGGAAGGTGATTTGGTCATCAGTATGAATGTTAATTCACATCACACACACAATGACTGTGCCAATACAAATATTAACTCATTCACCCCTGAAATTCATAATGAATCAAATGTGTCTTCAGGGATGAATTAGTTAAAGCAATCAGACATTAAGATTTATGGAGGTTTCCATAACAACCAGTTACTCCTAAAACCAGCTGTTTTGTATTTATAGATTTATGTGGATTATAAACATCTTCCATACCCAGTCCTGATGTGACGAGCTGGACTGTAGACAAGTCACTGTTGAAATAAAGAAATTCTGTTTGTTCAAAAAATAATTAATTAAAATTACAAAGTAAAGTTGTTAATTTGTATAATGTCCATAGTCACACCCCCCATACATAAAATTTATTACGAACATAATGTAAAAAGGATTTTAAATTTTGAATTTTATCAGATACAGGTGTTCAAAGTCATTGTGGCAAAAATGCCTTATACTATTTTGTTATATTTTAAATTTCCTTGTGATGCTTTATACGAAAAATATATTTTTGCCTTTGCTTACAATTTTTTTTGTTATGACCTGCAACATCAATTGCAATCTAGATTATAATTTGATCATACAATTTTGGTGTTTCTACCAGATATCAAACATAGTATACTAATGTGATGATCAGAAAGTGGGGAATACTGACATTGGAAAATTGAAAAGGTTTTTACAATGTTACAAAGAAAAAAACGTTATATATTTGGTAGTTGTAGTGAATGCAGTTTGTTTACATGCATAATATCTGTAAATATTTATTCTGATATGTTAGATAAAACTTGTTGAGAGTGCAGTGTAGACTGCTCCTAAACAAATGGATGAAACACTATCACATACTTTTATTTCTTATTGTTCTTCAACAGTATTTATAATAAGACTGATTCCATCAATCAATTTTAATGCAGAGAAATTATGCAATTAATTAATCATCATTTGAATCGATTCAAGTAAGTCACATGTTATGGTGTGTAGATTGTACAGTGATGCCAAACGTTTTACAGATCTGGTTGTTGCACTTCAAGCATAGTTGTAATAAATAGCAAATTTAATCAAAACAGTCGGGGATATTTGTTGAGGATCGAAATGTTTAGTATTGTGTTGAAGTTTGTCTTTGTTGTATGGAAGAATTGTATTCAGGAGAATCTCATATGTCTATACCTTGGTTCCTTGTTACATCCAAACCGTGTAGTTATAAGACAAACATGGGTTTTAAGTATACTATGGAACCAGGTTAGTGTAGTTATAAGACAAACATGGGTTTTAGGTATACTATGGAACCAGGTTAGTGTAGTTACAAGACAAACATTGGTTTTGGGGTATACTATGGAACCAGGTTAGTGTAGTTATAAGACAAACATTGGTTTTGGGTATACTATGGAACCAGGTTAGTGTAGTTATAAGACAAACATCGGTTTTGGGTATACTATGGAACCAGGTTAGTGTAGTTATAAGACAAACATCGGTTTTGGGGTATACTATGGAACCGGGTTAGTGTAGTTATAAGACAAACATTGGTTTTGGGGTATACTATGGAACCAGGTTAGTGTAGTTATAAGACAAACATCGGTTTTAGGTAAACTATGGAACCAGGTTAGTCTGGCTATGTTTGTAATGGTTTGCAATAGAACCTTAACATTTAAGATTCACATTAGAACCTTGTGCATGATAGTCTACCCTTTATGGAGTTTTCCCATCTTTCAGTCAACAATACGTGTATGTTATTATTTTATCGCTCTTTTTACGTGATGGATTAAAACCATGAGATTATCCCACTGCAGGTCCACTAGGAATATGAAGTGAGAAAGCGCTTATTTAAAAGTTTAGAAAGTCAATGCAGAAAGCCAAACAAATCCTCTTTTACTTCACCATATGTTCCTATGTATGGAGATAATGCTTCGACTTGTCTCATTGTGTACAACAGAATCGTCTCTTTGTACATGTAGGTAGAATTAACAAAAGTGTACAACGGTAGGTCAGCTATGGCATTGTCCCATGAAAGGTACACTATGGAATTGCCCCTCTGTATTTGAACTGTCTAATTATCTTCTTGTATGTCAACTGTGGAATTGCCCTCTGTATGTCAACTGTGGAATTGCCCTCTGTATGTCAACTGTGGAATTGCCCTCTGTATGTTAACTGTGGAGTTGCCCTCTGTATGTTAACTGTGGAGTTGCCCTCTGTATGTTAACTGTGGAGTTGTCCTCTGTATGTTAACTGTGGAGTTGCCCTCTGTATGTTAACTGTGGA
>NW_018408033.1:477932-485942 GCF_002113885.1 Mizuhopecten yessoensis
AACTGTGGAATTGCCCTCTGTATGTTAACTGTGGAATTGCCCTCTGTATGTTAACTGTGGAATTGCCCTCTGTATGTCAACTATGGAATTGTCCCTCTGTATGTTAAATATGGAATTGTCCCAGTGTATGTCACCAATGTATTTTAGCTATTGTATTTCTACACCAGGATTGTTTTTAATGAAGATAACCAATACGCTGTTCTCCATTTAGTTGAACTTTGAGATTATCCCATAGTAAGTACACTGTGGAATAGTGTCCCCCCCTGTCTGTATATTAAATATGAGATTGTCCCATTGAATTTGTAAATAAAATCTTGTCCTCCTTAGATAGCATTGTCCCTCTGCAGGTCAGCTATGGGATTGTACTATACATATACAATACACTATTCTTTAATATGAGGCAAGGGTTGGGAGTGTTTACTCATGCGGGTGTCACAAGAAAATTTTGATATTGAATTTCAGAAAAGGAATTCCCAGAATATCAGTATGTCACACATGCCTGCCTTGTACACAAATTACAATTAACTATATATTATGCTTCACAAACAAGTTTGTTTACCCTTAATCCAACGATTTATTTTTATGTGAACTTAAGCAATAGGTTCGGGGACTTCACACATTTTGTTCTTCTCTCATTTAAAAATTTGTCTAAAAAAAGTGTACCATCCGTATTTTAAATAAAGCTCACACTCGTAGTATTGATGGGAACATGTAGATGTACAATCACCTTTTTGTATTCGACATCCATGATAACCATCGTGGTCTCTGATAGGCAAAGCCGTTTATGACCAAAATTAGTTCGTATCAGGGCCGACATTCTTAAGAACTTGTGTGAGCGATTTCAAAGATGAACGATACACACACAGGTTAAAATATCTTTAAAATTTGATCATTGATACACTGTTTGCCAAAAATGAATTACACCGCGGCAAACAGCTGTTTCCTTCTTCTAGGACTCATCGGTTAGGATAGGGGCCAAACCTCGGGAACTAAACAATCCACCAGCAGAGTCTGCCAAGATATATATAATAGCTAAGCAGCTTTAAAATTCCGGATTTTAGCTGGCTACTGTGTATAAACTGGGAATATAGCAAAAGTTCCATTAAATCTATTTGGCTAAAACTGTACGTTGCATGTCTGACTTTTAAAGTTTCGGGATTAAAGATGGCTGCTTTTGCCTCTGATTGGCTTAAACATTTCAATCTGCCAGTCTGTTTCAATTATTACTCATTGGAAATGTAGGTGATGTTGTGATGATAGTATGGTCTAGAGGATTAGGTCATAGTCTGTAACCCAAACAAAAGTTTGTTTCATTACTATTTTGATGAAAAGAAGAATGTTTTCACATATTATTGGTAAATTGACGGTTATATGATATTGATGGGCGTGTCTATCGTATGATAAACGATGTGGTGGATGAATATTATACTGGAGTTGCTTATGAATTGTGCTATCTATATAATCATGACTTAACGTTTATGTGTGAGAGAGACACGTCCCAATGTATTGTCATGTTCACCTGTTAAGTAGATAGAAAAGCTTTTCTTGCAGGAATATATTATCTTATAGATGAACAATCATCTTTATTTTTTCTCTTTCATAAACTGGGAAATAAAGTTAAGAATCTACATATCTCAAACGTATTTTTGTTGCTATTTTTATATATGCTTATTTGTATGTTGCGGTCCTCTCAGACTTGAGAAATCTTTTTGGATGTCGTTACATGTCATTTCTTATTCATTTCTTAAAGGTATAATATGTATGGGTTTAACGGGGTAGGTCACAGGACAGGCAACATGATAAATCAAAGGACACATCATAGGGCACATCGAAGGACATGCCAAAAGACACAACACAGGAGAGGCTATATGACACGTCATAGGGTAGATCACAATAGACACATACAGGACCCATCACAGAACAGATCACAAGACACATACCATAATATGACATGTCAACGGATACATGAATTGGCACATCACAGGGCAGATCACAAGACATGTCAACGGACGAATTAAATGGTACATAACACCTGGGTAGATCACAAGATGCTTAACAGAACAGGTAACAGAACAAACAGCGACCATAAAAACTTGTCCATAATCTTCAACAACTTTGGAAACCCTTTGTAGTAAGTTTGTCAGTCAGCAGTCGAGATCTATCACGGAAATCATGATATCCAGTAAGCTTTGAATACCGAATCAACTGCGACACGTAAACACCTTAAGAACGGGGAAATTCATCGTACAGCGAAGAAGTAAGCCGTCCCCGTAGGCCATGTTGTAAGTAAAGATCAGGAAAATCGGCTGAAGTAAAAGAGAGTATGCAGTGTCCTTGATTTAAGTTAAGAAGGGTATAAACTATCGATGTAGTCCACACACTGCTTGTTATTTAAATACAGCATATCTTCGATAATATCTTCTTAATTTTAATTTTAGGATTTGGTAAGGTTGTTGTTACTAGTCCTGATAAGCTCATCAATAAATTTATCTTCATATGGAAAAAAAATATATTTGCAAGATGAGGAGCAGTTTGTTCCCATTGGAATGACAACAGTCTGATACACCTATTACAAGATACTACCAAGGAACTCGACCATTCTCACAATTTCGTCATCAGTATATTTTATTTTGGTCTTTGTTGTGCTTTTCGCAAAACATGCTCAAAAATAATTTACAGCCATTTATTCATAACGTCACTACGCCTTTTATTTAAAAAGAATTCCCCCATGAGAGAACGAATGCGTTCTTTCAGTTTGGTATGAGGAATGGCAGTGTAAAGGGTCGAACATCTTTGAGTAGAGGATGTTAAGAATTGACATTTCTCAAAATCCTCATCCCATCTTATTGACAGGCTTTCAATCGGCAATCGAAGAGACTGAAATTAGATCTATGCCTTTCTTGAATCTCAACGAAATATGATTTAACGAAAAAATCGACCAGACACAAATGTGTATATCATTGCTATCAAACTGCATATATGACAAATTTACGGGTCGAAAGTTCTACATGTTGATTGCAAGTTGATCCTACCTTAAATATATGTCAATATTACAGCTAATATGAAAGTATATAAACGAGCACACTATTTGTTCTATGTAAAATCAAATGTTTGTTTTGATACAATACCTGCTTGATACACTAACCATTTACAAATGAATATTTTCATAATATTTTAACAGAAATCGGTTGAAATCTGTGCACAATATCATCAGAATCACATACACATATTATGTTAGATACGAAATCATTTATCAGACAACGCGCCCATGACAAATTAAGCAGGTAACACGTCCAGAGCAGGTCACTGGACATTTTACGTGACAGATCATAAGACAGACACCATTTCATTGACGTACAAACCAAATTGGCTGAAGAACATGCATAAATGTAGATGGTACGTGTCTAAATCCCAATGAAAAAGAGAAAAAGGAAGACAGGACGTTTATAATTATACTCCATTTATTGTTTCAGACTGTTACACAGGATAATGACCTGTTCATGGGTATTTATGGTTATGCTAAACCTCCCCTCCCTCCCGTCCCTCCAGCAGGTCCATGTAGTTCAATGGCCGCCCTTTCTTTCCTAACTGCTGCGTTACTGACATCTTCCATCCTGCTCCTTGTATAACTGGAAGCCTCTGCAGGTACAGCAGATACCAGATTCGACGAGAGCCCTTCTGTCAGTATCGCCACACACAAGAGACAAGCTAACAACGCAGCAACCCGAGTCATGGTGTTCTGAAAGTGTATAAAACCGCATTTACTGAATTTATACATTTCTTAAAAATGAACTGCAATGATTTGTATTCGAGTTGTATGAAATTGGGATACGGACTAACACCATATGATGTGTAAAAAGAAATGGTATATTTACCATTATCTATAATCAAGTTCAGATATGACATTCATAACGAAGAAATATTCAACTTTTGTTTATATTAAGCGGATAGCATTGAACGACTATGCAATTAACTCTGATAAACGGAACGGATTGAAATGTACTTGATTGTTTAACTAGTTATCAAATACAGCATCCAGCATCATTAAACTACTTAGACACAATCACAATACATATATGTGTACATCAATTTGTGTTATAAAAACATACTGAAGTGTGAATAAAACGGCAGTTTGAACTTTAAATTGTTGAAACAAGGGAAAACGAAAAATATAAACAGAGGTATAAATTACGTGTAATCCTTTAAACTAGGACATGGAGAATAAGACCAGACTAAAGGTGTATGCGTCTTAAACGTCACTGTCGACAACACCCGAATGTAACTCTGAATACAATCCAAGTCATGTCCTCAAAGAGTAAATCTGTAGCGACGACAAACCATAAGGCACATACATTCATATAATTAAAGACAGACCTTATAACAGTCGCATATTAAAAAATATATATATGAAAATAAGATCACGACGGGGATTATAACGCATTGCCTTAGTGTTTAAGCGTGTGGGGGTGGGGGACTAGGGCTGTTTATGACAACAATTACGATTGTTAAAATCAAAATCGTTAAACTAATCGAACAGCATAGTTGTAAGCCGTCTCTCTTGGTAATGTTGTCAAGAACGTCGAGATAAGCAAATGAAGACGTAAAACGATACAATAACAGAACTTAACAGTTACCATCAGAGTCACCAAAGACATTGTCGACCAGAAACTCATTCAAATGTATTTTATAGGTGTTGGCCCGTTTTACTATCTTCATTAAAATGAGACTTATGTACTGTGCTGTCAGTGCATGCTGGTTAGAGAAAAACGTTTGTGAATTGTGAGTTTCCATTTTTCCTAGAAGGCATCACATTCACTCTTTAAAATAGAAATAATTATTTCAATTGACTTTATCGCGACGTTTGCTTCAACTTTGCAATCCTGAGAGATATAAGCAGTTTGTATGGTGCATACTAACTTCCTCGGTTATCACCGTTAACTTCCTCGCGGAAATGACTGAGCTTATAAGGAAGCCAGATCTTGTTCTTACCTTATCTTGTGACAACAGCGCAGATGATATTGAAATAATATAAGTTGCTCTTGATAATTTAAAAATACATGTTTTGTATCAGTATAATAAAACAGTTAATCTTTGGGGTCAAGGAATTTATGAAGTTATTGATTCTGATCAACCAGCGTTTTCTTTAGGTTTCTTTTTTTTCTCCTAGGGAAATAAACCTGGACGTAGATTCAGAAACATGCTATATCCACCAAGCCCATAACAAATGCTGCTTCAAAAGTTTAGCGTTACCGAAGCATCCTAACGAACAGGCTTAAAGATTCGAAATTGTGCAAAATCATTGACAATGTTATGAAGCTAGTTTAAAATGTTCACTAGAAACTTATTTAGAAGAATCAAATAGTAATTTTTGAGATACAGGAAGAGTCTGCTATAAGCAGTTTGTTTGGTGAAGACTAACTTTCTCGGTAATCTCCGTCAATTCCTCACGGAAATGACCGAGCTAGTTAGGTGATAGGTAGCCAGAGCATTTACTAAACTGACCTAGTTACTAATGATATAGTAGCACAGAACAGACGAAATTGAAATATTAAAAGTTGCGCTGGATCATTTACAGATACAAAAAACAAAACCAGTAAATCAATCGGATCAAGGAATTTATAACATTATTGATTCTGATCAACCAGTGTTTTCTTTATATTTCTATGGGTTCGCCTAGGAAAATAAACATGGACGTAGATTCAGAAACAAGTGATATTCCTCAAGCACATAACTGATGCTGTAAAAGTTTAACAAAGCAGCTTGACGAACAGGCTTAAAAATTCGAATCTGTTCAGCATCATCAACATTTTTTTGAAGTTAGTAAAATTGAATTCGTCAACATGTTCATTATACGAATATAGACAGACAATATAATTGACTAGCTACTTACTCAGTGTGATCAGACACGTTGAAACGGTAGTCTCTCTATCGTAGATGTACGGGAGTATCTCTATCGTAGATGTGGTGATTATATCACATCAGTTCTCTGTTTTATACCTTTTTGATTTGACCTAAGGTAATTTGGTATTTGTCACCATATACAGTCATTGTGTCAAAATATAGATTCATTTCCCTATAACGGGAAGGTTTTATCAAGCATCAAAGTACGAATATGTCACATTTATGACATGTACAATGAAATACCTGTTCTTTATTTATATTAAGCATACATGTACCAGATGCTACTTGCTTGCCTCAACTTACATTTTTCATCAACAGTTGAATAAGGCATTATCAAATTGATACATACGTAAACGTCAAATTCTGTTGTTTGTCTAGAATATCTAAAACTAATATATTGAAAAATAGATAAACTAAGGAAACACTAGCTTCAAATACGAATTTACAAGGATTTATTGTTTTGAAATTGATTGTCGCTGTAATAAAATTAAGACTAACATTTTCATTACAAATGTTGGTACAGGAGTCTCTGCCATAGATGTGATGACCACATCCTTTTTATAGAACGATATTTCTATATGTTTATACACTAAACACATATATAAAGTCACATGGTACGATATGATCCTTTGGTTTTAGTCGCCATATTTAGAAAAAAATTAATATAGAAATAAATGTCCATATAATGGCAAGGATTCGTATACGATTCAACAATAACTATCAAATAAATCGATATTTTACATAGCAGATGTTTCTTAACTGCATCAACATAATGTTTTATCATCAACAGTTAAATGAGGACAAAGTCCAGTTGATACATATATACATAAATCCTGTTTTTGTGTAGAATATATAAAATTACTATACTGATATATCAAAAAGCCAAGGAAACACTAGCTTTAAATAAGGATAAAGATAAAAGTTAAACTTAAGTTAAATAAAAGTCAACACAAAACTAATACAATATTTGTTTTTTTCAAGTCATTAACAGTTTTAACTGTTGTATCATGTAGTGGTATAAAAAGGGTCGACCCATTTGTTTTGAGTTTATGAACATGGACCTTAATAATTCACTGCCCTTAAAAATAACTCTAAGCTAAGATATTTTTGTGTGGATCTCTTCGTTACCATCTGCTTGCATTTTATCATCAACATGTCCGTTTGTGCAATCCTAAGAAAATATTAAAAAGGATACCCATGAGAGTATCAACAAAATTATAAATCGATAAATCTGTTGCAAAATATGAACAAAGGAAAGATTGACATGGAGTACAAAGATGCCATTTTCGACAGGACCAGCCATGTCCATCAAAGGCAAATTCAGGATTTGTCATTTCCTCACATCGTGAGTTCGGGTAGTGACAACAAAACTACATGGAACACGAATGAGCATAATACAAAAAACATAGACCTTTACATCTTTCACAGAAACGGCATATTTCCCTATGAAATCATGACAACCATAAAACCTGTCCATAGTCTTTAATAACCTACATCTATGGCTATCGTTTATTGTAACCTTGTCAGCCAGCAGTCGACATCTATAACGGAAATCATAATACTCAAAGTAAACTCTACCGAATCAACTACGACATGTGAACAATAAAGTTAGGGGAACAGTTCTCGATCGGAAAGTTGCAGCTATGTATATATATGTACATCGTCTTTAACCTTTTTTGAGAGGAAAGCTCCTATACTAGGAGACAGAAAACTTTTCATGAGGTATTCTTTGTGAAAAGGGTCAAATATTCAAAAGCTTTGACAGAAGGATGTTAAAGAGATTGACAAAAAGTGTTTTGAATTCCCTAAAATCCATAGACATGTATGAAAAATTCACCGGTTCATGAATAACTGTTATTCATAGTATTTCACTTGGATCTTGTTTTGAAATCAGCAGAATCACACCCGTATCATGTAAGATATGGAAGCATGTAACAGGCAACACACGCAGGGAAGCTTTGACATGTAACAGGCAACACACGCAGGGAAGCTTTGACATGTAACAGGCAACACACGCAGGGAAGCTTTGACATGTAACAGGCGACACACGCAGGAAGCTTTGACATGTAACAGGCAACACACGCAGGGAAGCTTTGACATGTAACAGGC
>NW_018408033.1:486040-512398 GCF_002113885.1 Mizuhopecten yessoensis
TATATACCATTTTCTATAATCAAGTTCAGATATGACATTCATAACGAAGAAATATTTAACTTTGTTTATATTAAGCGGATATCATTGAACGGCTATACAATTAACTCTGATTAACGGAGCGGACTGAAATGTACTTGATTACATAACTAGTTGTTAAATATCGGAGATTTTAAATTCATTAAACTGCTTGGACACAACCACAATGCATATATGTGTATAAGCAATGGTCATAGGAAAAACAAATTGAAGAGTGAATAAAACGACAATTTGGACAACGCTGACCGTCAAACTGTTAAGGATCGTGGCTTTAAGTTGAAGGGAAAGAGACTCGGCATAAGTGAACAGTTTCCGGCTGCTATTGAGGAAAGACGAAAGAAGCTTCATTCAGTTATGAAACACTATAGATCATGTGGATATGACGTCAAACTTGTCAGAGATAGACTCTATATCAATGGTGAACTCTACATACACAGCCAGAGTCGCCAAGACGATATAGATGACGCTAAGTCGGGAAGTGACAAGCAAAAGGGCAATCGTTCTTACAGCGAAGTTCTTGTTTCAAAATGACCGTCATACAGACTTCAATACGCCAAAAGACGATCGTGCTGCCAAAAGACGTCGCATGGATTCTACTCCTACTCCTACTAGGAGACTTGGCCAGGGACGTCGTACACCACCCTACGGACGAGGACATACATTTTCATCGGGGTCCACCGAGGAAATTAAAGCTAAAATACACGGTCGAAGAGTGAAGGGTTACCAGTCAAAACCTACACAGGGACTCCAAACACATGATTGAAATCAGCACACTTATCCTCCATCGACGCAAGGGCGTAACCAGTCATCCAAGCCGCAACCGACGCACCGAAGTCATATGGCTAACCCTACACGCCAAGATAGTGCTAGTGAAGCAGGAAATAGTGATTCTGCTGACATCAATTCCATTATGGATGACGAGATCACCCCATTAATACAACCGCATGAATGTTACTACTAGGACAGTGTGGATAATCTATCTTCCATGAACCATACTTCTAGGACAGTGTGGAGAATCTATCTTTCATATCATGGAATGTCTGTAAGAAAATAAAAGAGAAATTAAGTGATGCAGATTTTGTAAATTTATATGTAAATATGATATTGTGTGTCTGTATGAATGTTGGATTACGAGTAATGATGACATTTTGTTTGCTGGTTTTTACTGCAAAATATGTCCACGGACTAAGGGTAACAGCGGAGGTATCATTGTATTTGTAAGAAATAAGCTAAGGAAATATTGTGAATTTGTAACTAACATTAAAAATATGTCACGGTGGCAAAACGTATAAACAGTTTGTCCAATAAGTTTAGTATCTAAAATTATAAATTTTAAATACGATGTTATTTGAGTACATGTTAATAATTGCGCTATGTATCGTGTGTGTAATGGTATATGTGCCTGTGTCAGGTAATGTACCTGTGTTATCATTGTGACGTATGAGAGGTGGGTGCAAGTATCGGCTGAGAGTGACACTTTGACCCTGCATGACCCTGTCCATGCGCGTGAAAAGCCTTACCTGCCCAGGTGAATTAGTTCGATCTACACCAACCCTTGGCTTGGAATAGACGCTATTTGAATTGCCTGTGTGCGTTTCCGCCACAGTGCAAGGTAAGTCTTCTATTTAATTTAAAATTATATAAAACAAACTATTAATTCAGGTTAACTAATTATTAAATAAAGTACTTTGGTTTTATAATTTGTTGCATTTGAAATATATTGCCGTAACATATCTGAGGCTTTAAGTTAAATAACGGTACACGTGGTCAGGTTCTATAATATCATGTCATAGGGTTAAAATTAGGGTGTAATTATGTTATGTAAATTTCTGATATAAAATGTAAATTAATAATCTATTATTATAAGTAATGTCTAAATATTTAACACTTAATGGTATTAAAATATGTGGATATTGTTATACGTTTACACATGTCCGTATATATACACTTAGACATTGTATTTTCATATCAGGGAACCGTCTCCGTTTACGAGTGTGAATGTTTCATAAATAGACTGTCATCTGTATGTACTTATGCCTATTTGTTCATATATATCCGCACCAGAAGAACCAACACATATACTCGTGTGACAGATAGTATTGCCTTACTAAAAATATCGGGACGACTTTTTTTTAAGCCGGCAAAGATTTATATATTTTTTTTGTTATTTTCCATCACCAAATAGCACACGTTATCAATGTGAAGATATCGATCTGTTTTAACTCTTGAAAATTTAATCATTCAGTATATTGGATATCATTGCATAATAGCGATGAGATATGAGATAGGACTGGCGACAGTTGTGATTTTATGAGAAATGACAGGCTTACTGATCACATTATTAACACGATGCCTGATAATATTAGATATACTTCGGATATAACTATGCAGATACGTAGTAGTGAAGAAAAGACTGGTAACCAGTTCGGTCGACAGTTGTTAACACTGTGTAAAGTCTCATCTAAGAATAGCAAATAGAAGACATCGTGATGATCCTAATGTCAGTATTATGTTTTATAGTAACAGATGAACTAGTCTTATCGATTATTTGTTAGTAGAAGAATCGACATTGTCCAGTATAACTCATTTTCAATCTGGAATCTTTATTAAAAAAATCAGATCATTCGCCTGTTTCTTTTTTGTCTGAAAATAACTTCTGAGAAATTAAGTCAAACAGCATACACACAAGAACATTTTAATAGTGAAACACATGTAAAGTTTAAATGGAAAGAAGAGAACACTGATTATGAAAACAGAGCAATATCTGATCATATTGATGAATTGTACGTTTTGTGTGACCCTGTTGATTTTAGTTCTAAAAGTATTGATGATTGTATTAACAGTGATGTTAAATGATATTGTTCAACCTTTTTGTTCGCAAACTGTTTCTCGAAATATTTCTCAAGAGGTGCAACTGAAACGATGTGAAGATAAACCTTGGTTTAATAAGATTTGTAAAAGACGTTATAAAGATTACAAAGCTGCATTAAAATCTTTTAGTTTAAAAACCCAGCAGAAAATCGTAATATATTAGTCAATAAAAAACTTGTTTATAAGATTTATGAAACTAAGCTCAAGAGAGAATATAAGGGGCATAATGGAAACCAGCTGATGTTTTTAAGAAAGCACAACCCTAAGTCATTCTATAAACATTTTGGAGCACGTAAGAAATTAAAGTAAAGCACTTTAACTGGGAATTACTTTTATAATCATTTTTCAAATCTTGCAACTACAGTACATAGCATAAATGAGGATATTTTTAATCATTTAACAAATAATGACCGTTCTAATTATCCTGCTTCTTTTTCAGAATTAGATGAATAAATCACCGGGAAGCTACAATGTTTTAAACAAATACTTTATCAAATATAAGACATTGTTGTTACCTTGCCTAATTAAGATTTTTAATAGTGTATTTAGTTCAGGTCAATATCCTACTCTTTGGAGCCAAGGATGCATTGTACCAGTTTTTTAAAAAGGTGATGCAAATGATGATAATAATTTCCGTGGTATATCTCTTGTTAGTTGCCGCGGTAAGATTTTTTCCTCTATTCTTAATCAAAGGCTTAATGAATTTGACAGAACTTATTGTAAGATTTTTGACGCTCGATTTGGTTTTATAAAAGAAAATGTCTACTGTTGATGCCATTTATATATTGGATTTTTTTAATAAGAAAAATACTTAAGAAACGAAAAAGGCTGTATTGCTGTTTTGTTGATTATAGAAAGGCATTTGATTTCGTGAATCGTCAAAAATTATGCTACAAATTGGTAAGAGAAAGTATTGATGGTAAAATGTTAACTATAAAATCTCTATATGAAACAGTTAGTGTTGTGTTACATGTAAGCATGAAGGAAAATTGTCAAAGTTGTTCACTTGTAAAAACGGATTATTCCAGGGAGAAATTCTGTCGCCAATTTTAGTTTCCTTATACGAAATGATTGTGAAATGCACTGTTTAGAAGAAAATTGTCCATGTATTTTAATACAGTTACTTAGTTTGTTCCTAATAATGTACGCTGATGACATGGTCATTGTAGCAGAAACTCATGAAGGTCTTCAAAAGATGCTAGATTCTCTTTTAAATTATAATGATAAGACCAAAGTGATTGTTTATAGAAATGGTGGTAAATTGAGTGACAATGAATACTGGACATATAATTGGGTATATTAAGACATTGTAGATGAGTTTAATTACCTTGGCGTGTTATTGAATTATAACGGAAAGTTTGGTAAAACGCAACAAAAAGTAACAGATCAAGGTCGTAAAGCATTATTTGCAGTTACAAAAGTGTGTCAGAAACTTTAACTTTTAATTTTGAAACAATATTGTCGGTATTCGATACATATGCCGCAAGCATTTTAAACTATGGGTCTGAGATATGGGTAAGTCATAAGGCAGCAGATATAGAAAAGTTACATTTAAGTTTCTGAAAAAATCTACTTGGTGTTCGTAAAACTACTCCAAATTGTATGATATATTATTTTGAATTAGGAACATATCCAATGGAAATGAGTCGTAATTTATGAATGTTTAAGTATTGAATAAAATTGCGTAATGAGGATAATTGTATAAGTCAGGCATGTTATGAAGAAATATCTGACTGTGGAGATCATTGGCTTATGAGCATAAAAATGAATTGTTTAGGATAGGATTTGGATATTTTTGGGAATTGAAAGACATACAAGATGATTTAGTGCCAATTTTTAAAGAAAGAATCACGGATATCTTTAAACAGGAATGTTTCGAAAAAAATTATACTACTTCTAAATGTAATCTATACAAATATCTCTGTGATGAGTTTGGTTTCCAAAGTTACTTAAAAAAGTCTATTGATACTCAACACTTGAAGGAGTTAGAAAGGATAAGAGCATTTCATAAACTTAATGTAGAAACTGGTAGATACCAAGGTATTGAGCACAGGAACAGTGTTTGTTCGTTATGTGCCTCTAATGATGTAGAAGACAGATTCCATTTTGTTCTTAAATGTCCATTTTATTCCGATTTACGCAATTCATTTATTAAATCTTTCTATATCAGACATACAAATATGTATGAATTTATCAAGTTGTTATCCACAGAAAATAAAAAAGAAAGTACTTATTTGGCCAAATATGTAAGAATTGCTAGTAGAAAACGACAACATGTACTGATTTAAATCAATTGTATCTAGTGTTTGTCAGTAATACATTAATATGTCCTTATCATCAAATATGATTCTTTTATTAATAACAATATTTTAGGCAGTGCAAGATATCTCTCTACACTTCTAGGAGAAGGTGCGGAAGTGGTGTGTATATGTGTGTTGTTGTTTAATTGTTTACTTTATGTTGCACTGTTTAAATGCATAACTGGTGAAGTGTAAAGGTTAAGGAAATACATGAACTTGAACTTATTACTAGTTCTGAAAAGGTCATCAATTAGTTCATCTTCATGTGAAATCAAAATCAAGTCTGCCAAAAGAGGGCCTCATTTTGTCAGCACATGAATGCCTACCATCTACTGCAAAATCTAGCCACCGCACGCCGCAAAATATATTGCCAACCATGAACTCTATCATTTTATGTTTACCATTGCTGTTCTTTCCACAGATATGCATTCAGAAAAAATTACAGCTTTATGTATACAGGTATATCGTCTTTAACCTTTTTTGAGATGAAAGCTCCTATAATAAAAGACAGAAAGCGTTTCTTCAGTTTGGTATGAGGTGTGGTAGTGTAAAGGGTCAAATGTTAAAGATTGACAAAGAGTGTTTTGAATTTCTTAAAATCCACATGTATATATGACAAATTCACCGGTTGTTAAAAGTTTTGAATAGAAATTCTACATTTTTAGTGCAAGTTGACCCTACCTTATTTATGTTGATATAATAGAATACATCAAAGTATATGAAGGAGGCAGCGTACTACTGAATTATGATCATATCTAATCATGCATGCTGTATGCGACCACAGTATTTGTTTCAGGTAGAAATATATAACATTATTTATACAATTCCTGGATTGTACACTCACCATTCATGAATAACTGTTTTCCATAGTATTTCACATGGATCGTTTTTGAAATCAGCAGAATCACATCCGTATCATGTAAGACATGGAAGCATGTAACACTCAACACACACAGGCAAACTTTGACATGTAACCCGTCAAGACCAGATCACCGGACAGATATTATCACGTTGACATGCAAACCAAAATCCACAGTAAGAACATGCATCAATATATATGAAACGTGTCCATTTCCGAATATAAATAAGAAACAGGAAGACAGGAAGATTTTAGTTATAACTTGTTTATTATTTCAAACCTTAACATACAGCATAACCGTGTTCATGCCTTTTTTAAGATTTTATTTCATGTTTGTGTTAAATCTACCCTTCCATTCGGAGGTCTTTGCAGTTCTGCAGCCGCTCTTTCTTTCCTAACTGCTTTGTTACCCACAACTTCCATCCTGCTCCTTGTATCTCTGGAATCCTCTGTAGATACCAGACACGACGAGAGCCATTCTGTCAGTATCGCCACATACAAGAGACAAACTACCATCACAGCAACCCTAGCCATGCTGTCCTGAAAATGAATAAAACGGCATTTACTGAATTTATACTTTTTATAAAAACATACTCTTAAGATTCTCGCCAAAGTTATATGTAGTTGGGATACGGACTAAAACTAGGTTATGTCTAAAAGGAAATAATATATATATACCATTTTCTATCATCAAGTTCAGATATGACATTCATAAAAAAGAAATATTCAACTTTGTTTATATTAAGCGGATATCATTGAACGGCTATACAATTGAATCTGATTAACGGAACGGACTGAAATGTAATTGATTACATAACAAGTTATTAAATATCAGAGATTTTAAATTCATTGAACTGCTTGGACACAACCACAATGCATATACGTATAAACGCATTGGTCATATGAAAACTGAAGACAATTTGAACTAAAATTGTTGAAACCAAGGCAAAAGCAAATATGAACAAAGATATAAATAACATGGAATCCTTTGAACTAGGACATGTAGAATAAGACCAGTCTGTAAAGGTGCATGCGTCTTCTACGTCATTGGCGACAACACTCGAATGTAACTCTTGATAAAATCCAAGTCAAGTCATCAAAGTGTGAATCTGTGTATCGACGACAAACCGCAAGGCACATAAATGAGCAGACCCTTCAGTCGCATAATTAAAATTGGATGTTTGAAAATAATATCCAACGGCAAAATCATTAAGCTAATCGAAGAGCTTGGTAGTCAACCACCTTTTTTGGCCAGGAACGTCGAGATAAACAAATAAAGACGTAAAACGATACAAAAGCAAAACTAAACAGTTACCATCTAGGGCACCAAAGACATTGTCGACCAGAAGCTCATTCAAAGGTATTTTATAGGTGTTGGCCCTTTTAACTATCTTCATTAAAATGAGACCTAGGTTCTTCTGACAGTGCGTGTTGTTTAGACAAAAAACGTTTGTAAATGGCGCATTTCCATTTTTCCTAGAGAGCATCATATTCACTCTTTGAAGTAGAAATAATTCTTTCAATTGACTATTCTGGCGTGTATACTGCACACTAACTTCCTCGGTTATCACCGTTAACTTCCTCGCGCAAATGACCTAGCTTATAAAAAAGCCAGATCTTGTTCTTACCTTATCTTGAGACAACAGCGCAAACAATATTGAAATATTTTAAGATGCTCTTGATAATTTAAAAATACGTGTTTTGTATCAGTATAATAAAAGGTGTTTATGAAGTTATTGATTCTGATCAACTAGCGTTTTCTTTAGGTTTCTTTAGTTTCGCCTATGGAAATAAACTGGATTCGTAGATTCAGAAACATGATATACCCATCAAGTCCATAACAAATGCTGATTCAAAACTGAAGCGTTACCGGAGTATCCTGACGAACAGGCTAAAGGATTCAAATATGTCCAAAATCTTTTAAAATAGTCACCGGGAACTGGTTAAGAAGAATCAAATTGTGATTTTCGAGATAACGGAAGAGTCCTCTATAAGCAGTTTGCGAGGTGCATAAAAACTTTCACGGTATTCTCCGTTAATTCCTCACGGACATGACCGAGCTAGTTAGGATATAGATAGCCAGAACATTTACTAGTTATCAATGATATATTAGCACAGAGCAGACGATATTGAAATAATAAAAGTAACTCTGAATAAGTTAAAAATGCATGTTTTGTATCAGAAAAAGAAAACAGTAAATAAATCAATCGGATCAAGGAATTTATGAACTTATTGATTCTGATCAACCACCGTTTTGTTTATATTTCTATAGTTTCGCATAGGGAAATAAACTTGGACTTAGATTCAGAAACATGCGATATCCCTCAAGCCCATAAGTAATGATGATAAAAGTTTATCAAATCAGCTTGCTGAAATTCTATCAAAAAAATTGAAAAATAATAAAAATATCAAAGGAATACTAATCAGGGAAAAGGAAATTCTCTTATCACAATTTGCTGATGACACATCTGTTATTCTAGATGGTTCAAAAAAATCTTTAGATGAAACATTGAAAGCTCTTAACTACTTTGCTAGTATTTCTGGACTAAAAATGAACTTCTCCAAGACCCAGGTAGTACGGATTGGCAGCAAAAAATACAGTGAAAACACTTTTACTACAAATTTTGACTTACAATGGGGACGTACACGCTTCACCCTATTAGGCATAGAATACGATGTAGACCTACACGGAATTATCAAACTGAATTTTGACAAAAAGCTTGCAAAACTGAAGTATTTAATATCTGTCTGGAACAAAAGAATACTTACACCAATAGGTAAAATAGCTGTCATTAAAACTCTACTAATATCTCAGTTTAATCATTTGTTTATATCGCTTCCCAATCCTGATGACTTATATATTAAACAAATTAATAATACATTGTACAATTTTCTATGGAATGGTAAACCAGATCAGGTAAAAGGGATATAATAATAAAAAAAACTATGAAGAAGGAGGGCTTAAAATGATACATCTAAAATCTTTCATAACTGCTCTTCAAGCAACTTGGATCAAAAGGATATATAGCAAACTAGGAAATTGGGGTATTGTTGTGGAATCGTTATTCGATAAACAGAAATTAGCAAATATTGGAATTGAGAAATTGAAAGAAATATCAAAAAATTGTAAAAAATGTATTTTGGAAAGATGTTTTGGATGCCTGGTATAAAACTATCAATGCAGGCAAAATATACAAAACAAATATTAGTGAAAATCCAATATGGTGTAACAGTGAAATAAAAATAGATCGAAAAGTTATCTTCAATAATACATGGTACAAAAAGGGGTACATTTTATCCATAACATTATTAAAAAACATAGATCTTTATACAGCTTAGAAGAATTTTGTGAAAAATATAACATTCGTGCAAATTTCTTAAGTTATCAGAGTTTGAAAAATGTTATAGGTCAGTACATAAGGAAGAACCGCCAAGGTTTCGATTCAGAAAATAATATTATGTTACCAAGTATACCCATAAATCTCAAGTTAATCCTAAGATGTCAAAAAGGAGCTCGTGAAATATATACCATATTAATCAAAAATGAAGTTAGACCCACCGCCCAAAATAAATGGAATCAAAACTTCAACACTGATGAAGAAACATGGAAAAATATATACAAATATCCTTTTAATACCTGTACCAGTTCCACACTACAAAGGTTACGATTCAGAATAAATCATAGAATCTTAACCAGAAACAATTTTTTATTTCAAATTGATAAATTAGATAACTATATGTGCACTTTTTGTAAAACTCATCCAGAAACAATAACACATATATTATGGGATTGTGAAAAGGTATCTAATTTGATAGAAAATATAAGAATTACGATTATTGCTAAAAAAATGTCTTTGATTTAATAAAAAAGAATTTTCTTTGGCAAGCAAACGAACAAATATATAAAGTTCAACTTGGATAACTTGATATTACTCAAGGTAAAACAATACACATATAAATCAAAATGCGTTGAAATAGAACTCAATCTAAATGGTCTAAAAAATCATATCAAATTCGAATTAAAAGCTCACAAAAAATTCTAATATCTAAAAGTAACATTAAAAATAAAATACATATTAACACACAAATACTTCACTGGTTGCAAATTTTAAAACTAAAAGAAATTAATATAACATCTTTCTGACCTAGGTTTCCCTTGTCCTTGTTTTGTCCCACATGTCTTGTCCTTTGTCTTTTGTGTGCATTTGATTTTTGTCTGTATACCTAATGTCACGAATACCATTTATTTATTAATAACTTATTTATATATCAATTTGTGTGAGTGTTTAACTGTAAGTGTATGTGTGTCTGTGTGCGAATTTTTTTTTGTCTCTGTATATAGGCACATGCTTAGCAAGAATGTATTTATAGTGAATTAAAAAGGAATTATTAACAACAACTCTTAAGAAATTTTAACAGCTTAACAATCATGTGTTGTATCATGTCATGTAAAAAAAATGAAAATTTGAAAATGAATAAAAAAAATCAGTTTGACGAACTGACTTAAAAAATGAATATGTGCAACATCATCAACAATTTTATGAAGCTACTTAAATTAAATTCTTTAATATGTTATTTTCATGATATAGACAGACAATATAATTGACTAGCTGCTACTTACTCAGTGTGATCAGAAACGTTGATACCAGAGTATCTCTATCGTAGATGTACGGGAGTCTCTCTATCGTAGATATACGGGAGTCTCTCTATCGTAGATGTACGGGAGTCTCTATCGTAGATGTAGGGGAGTCTCTCTATCGTAGATGTACGGGAGTCTCTCTATCGTAGATATACGGAAGTCTCTATCGTAGATATACGGGAGTCTCTCTATCGTTGTTGCTTGCTCGCCTCAACTTTTTTTTTCATCAGCAGTTGAATAAGGCATTATCAAATTGATACATACGTAAACGTCAAATTATGTTGTTTGTCTTGAACATCTAAAACTAAATATTAAAAAATTGATTAACTAAGGAAACACAAGCTTCAAATAAGGATTTATTTTTTAAAATTGATTATCGCTGTATTAAAACTAAAAACACAACTTAACTTTTCATTACAAATATTGGTATAACTCTGCCACAGATGTGATGATCAAATCCTTTGTATAGAACAATAATTCCATATGTTTATACAATAAAGTCATCTATTAAGTATCAGTCATTATGTCAAAATATAGATTAACGTCCATATAATGGGAGGAATAGTATGCGCTTAAACAATAATTATGCAATAAAATGTATATTTTACACACTTTTATTTATATTTTACACAGCAAATGTTTCTTGCCTGCATCCATATAACTTTTTATCATCAATATTTGAATGAGGATAATGTCCAGTTGATACATACATGTATTTACATGAATCCTGTTTTATTTGTAGAATATATAGAAGTAATATATTGATAAATCAATTAGCCAAGGAAACAGTTGCTTTAAAAAAGGATTAAGATACAAATTATACTTGCAGTTTGTGCAGTTTCTAATACACACATATTAATAATTTTGAAATTGACTATAGCAAAATTAAAGACAACACTCAAGATCTATGTACAAGCTTAAAAAATCTACATATCAAAGGTTGCATATGAAAGGGAAAATGCCAAAGTATCAAGAAAATTCAAAATCAATAAATCTGTGGCAAAATATGAACAAAGAAAAGATTGACAGGGTCAAATTCAGGAATTGTCATTTGCCCTCATGGTGAATTCAGGTAGTGACAACAAAATTACTCGGAACACGAATGAGAATAAGAAACAAATCCATCGACTTTTATATCTTTCACAGAAACGGCATATTTCCCTATGAAATCATGACAACCATAAAGCTTGTCCATGGTCTTCATCAACCTACATCTGTGGTAACCGTTCATTGTAACTTTGTCAGCCAGCAGTCGACATCTAAAACGGAAATCGTAATAGTCAAAGCAAACACTTGAGTACCGAATCAACTACAAAATGTAGTCGTCCTGCTTATTTAACATCTTAGTAGGAAGCCGTCCACGTTGGCTATGTTGTACGTAAAGATTGCGGAGAGCGGCTGAAAAAAAGGAGTCTGCAGTGTCCTTAATTTCAGGCCAAGAAGGGTATATACTATCGATGTGGTTCTTAATTTGCTTGCTAATAAAAGACAGCATATCGTTGATAAATCTGATAATGAAACTGAAGGATTTGGAAAGGTTTATGTTACCAAACCTGATAAGCTCATCAGTTAATTCATCTTCATGTGAAAACAAAAACAAGTCGGCCCGAAGAGGGGCCCATTTTCTTCGCACATGAATGCCTACAATCTACTGAAAAATCTAGCCCCCGCACTCTGCAAAGACATTGCCAACCATGAACTCAATCAGTTTAACAATTTAGTCATCAGTGTATTTAATTTTTACCTTTGCTGTGCTTTTCACAAAATATCATGTAGAAAAAATAACAGCCATATATCTATATCGCACTGCACCTTTTGTGAGACAGAAAGCTCCTACATTAGGAGAAAGAAGGCTTTCCTTCAGTTTGGGATGAGGTATGGTAGTATAAAGAGTCAAACATTTAAAAAGGTTTGAGAGGCAAAACTCTTTAAAAGGAAGTTAAAGATTGAAACAAAGTATTTTGAATTCCTCAAAAGCCACATGCATCAACTTTATTGATACGATTTGGAGTGTACACTCACCATTCATAAGTTACTGTTTTTTACATGGTATTTCACAAGGATTTTTTTTTGAACCTGTACACAACATCATCCGAATCACATTGGTATCATGTAAGACGTGGAAGGATGTAAAAGGCAACAGAAGATTTGACAGGTAACCCGTCAAGACCAGATTACAGGACATACTTTATCAAATTGACGTACAAACCGAAACCCAGACTAAGAACATGCAAAATGTATCTGAAACGTGTTCATTTCCAAATAAAAAAGAACCAGGAAGACAGGAATATTTGAGTTATAGCTCGTTTATTATTTTTATCTTTTACACAGATAATGACCCTGTTCATGCATTTTTACGAATTTTTTTTATGTTTTTGCTAAATCCACACTTCCATTCGGAGGTTTGTGCACTTCTGCAGCCGCTCTTTCTTTCCTTACTGCTTTGTTACCGATAACTTACTTCCCACTCCTTTTATCCCCAGAACCCTCCGCATGTACAGCAAATACAAGATTCGCCGACATCCTTTCTGTCAATATCGCGACACACAGAAGACAAGCTAACATTGCAGCGACCCCAGCCATGCTGTTCTGAAAATGTATAAATCCGCATTTACTGAATTTATGCAACTTTTTCTTAAATATGTATTATTAAGTTTCTTACCCAAGTTGTATGTAGTTGGGATACAGACTAACACTCTGTAATGTTACATATATCATGTACTTGATTTCATAACCAGTTATTAAATACAGGGGACTCTAACATCATTAAACTACTTAGACACAATCACAATACATATATGTTTACATCAATTTGTGTTATAAAAACATACTGAAGTGTGAATAAAACGGTAAATTGAACTTAAAATTGTTGAAACAAGGGAAAACGAAAAATATAAACAGAGGTAAACATTACGCGGAATCTTTTGAACTAGGACATTGAGAATAAGACCAGACTGTAAAGGTGTAGTCGTATTAAACGTCACTGGCGACAACACCCGAATATAACTCTGGATAATATCTAAGTAATGTCCGCAAAGAGTAAATCTGTGTAGCGACTACGAACCACAAGGCACATACATTCATATACTTAAAGACAGACCTTATAACAGTCGCATAACAAAAAAAAAGACGCATTGCCTTAGTGTTTAAGCGTGTGGGGGTGGGGGACAAGGACCGTTTTATGACAATTATTACGATTGTTTAAATCAAAATCGTTAAGCTAATCGAAGAGCTTGGTAGTAAGCCGCCTCTATTGGCCAAGAAGGTCGAGAAAGCAAATGAAGACGTAAAACAATACAACAACAAAACTTAACAGTTACCATCAAAGTCATCAAAGACATTGTCGACCAGGAACTCATTCAAATGTATTTGACCCATTTAGGTATCTTCATTAAAATGAGATCTAGGTTCTTCTGCATATTGATTAATGAAAAACGTTTGTGAATGGTGAATTTCCTTTTTTTCCTAGAGAGCATCATATTCACTCTTTCAAATAAAACAAGTCTTTCAATTGACGTTATCCCGGCGTTTGCTTTAACTTTGCAATCCTGAGAATTACTTCTTCTATAAGCAGTTTAATTGTATAGTGTACACTAACTTCCTCTGTAATCTCCGTTTTAGAAATTTCCTCACGGAAATGTTCAAGTTAATAACTTGTACTTTCATGATCTTAAGACAACAGCGCAAACGATATCGAAAACAATAAAGTAGCTCTTGATATTTTAAAAATATGTGTTTTGTATCAGTCTATTAAAACAGTTTATCTTTGGGGTCAAGGTGTTTATGAAGTTATTGATTCTGATCAACTAGCGTTTTCTTTAGGTTTCTTTAGTTTCGCCTAGGGATATAACCTGGACGTAGATTCAGAAACATGCTATATCCATCTAGCCCATACCAAATGCTGCTTTAAAAGTTAAGTATTACCGAAGCATCCTAACGAACAGGCTTCCACATTCAAATTTGTGCGAAATCATTGACAATGTTATGAAGCTAGTTTAAAAATGGTCAAAAAATGGTTAAAACTTATTCAGAAGAATCAAATTGTAATTTTAGAGATAACGGAAGAGTCGTCTATAATTAGTTTACGAGGTGCAGACTAACTTCTCGGTAATCTCCGCTAATTCCTTACGGATATGACCGAGCTCGTTACGTTATAGGTACCCAGAGCATTTACTTAACTGATCTAATTATCAATTATATAGTAGCACAGGGTAGACGATATTGAAATAATACAAGTTGCTCTGGATAAGTTAAAAATACATATTTGTATCAGAAAAAGAAAACATTGAATCAATCGGATTAAGGAATTTATGAAATAATGAATTCTGATTAACCAACGTTTTCTTTATATTTCTATAGTTTTGCCTAGGGAAATAAACCTTGACGTAGATTCAGAAACATGCGATATCCCACAAGCCCATAACTGATGCTGCTTCAAAAGTTTACCTAAGCAGCTTGACGAACTGGCTCGAATGTGTGCAACATTATCAACAATTTTATGAAGCTAGTTAAATCAAATTTGTGAACATGTTCATTATAGGAATTTAGGCAGACACTACGATTGACTAGCTACTTACTCAGTGTGATTAGAAACGTTGAAACGGGTGTCTCTCTATCGTAGATGTACGGGAGTCTCTCTATCGTAGATGTACGGGGGACTCTCTATCGTAGATGTACGGGAGTCTCTCTATCGTAGATATACGGGAGTCTCTCTATCGTAGATGTACGGGAGTCTCTCTATCGTAGATGTACGGGAGTCTCTCTATCGTAGATGTACGGGAGTCTCTCTATCGTAGATATACGGGAGTCTCTATCTATATCTATCATAGATGTACGGAAGTATCTCTATCGTAGATGTACGGGAGTATCTCTATCGTAGATGTACGAGAGTATCTCTATCGTAGATGTACGGGAGTCTCTCTATCGTAGATGTACGGGAGTCTCTCTATCGTAGATGTGGTGAATATATAACATCAGCTCTCTGTTTTATACCTTTTTGATTTGATGTAAGGTAATTTGGTATTCGGTCATTGTGTCAAAATATAGATACATTTCCCTATAACGGGAAGATTTTATATGGCACCAAAGTACGAATATGTCACATTTATGACATGTACAATGAAATACCTGTTCTGTATACCTTTATTTATATTTAACATACATGCACCAGATGTTGCTTGCTCGCCTCAACTTAATTTTTTCAACAGCAGTTGAATAAGGCATTATCAAATTGATCCATACGTAAACGTCAAATTATGTTGTTTGTCTTGAACATCTAAAACTAATATATTAAAAAAATGATTAACTAAGGAAACACAAGCTTCAAATAAGGACATATTTTTTAAAATTGATTATCGCTGTAATACAATTAAAAACAAAACTTAACTTTTCATTACAAATATTGGTACAGGAGTCTCTGCCTAAGATGTGATGATCACATCCTTTGTATAGAACAATAATTCCATCTATTATCTAGTCATCTATTATTTATCACGGTATGATTAGAAATACGATAATTGGTATTAGTCGCCATATTTAGTCATTATGTCAAAATATAGAGTACCGTCCATATAATGGAAGGAATAGTATGCGCTTAAACAATAATTATCCAATGAAATGTATATTTTACAAAGCAGATGTTTCCTGCCTGCATAAAAATAATTTTTATCATCAATATTTGAATGAGGACAATGTCCAGTTGATACATATATGCATAAATCATGTTTTGGTGTAGAATATATAGAACTAATATATTGATAAATCAATTAGCCAAGAAAACACTTGCTTTAAATAAGGATTAAGATACAAATTATACATGCAGTTAGTGAAGTTTTCAATACACACAGATTAATAATTATTAATTTGACTATAATAACATGAAAAGCAACACAAAACTTTTCATCACAATGTTTTTTTTCAAGTCATAACAGTCTTTAACTGTTGTATCATTCAGTGATATAAGAAGAGTCGACCCTTTTGTTTTGAGTTTGTGAACATGGACCTAAACTATCCATGCCCTGAAAAAATAAATTATAAGCTAAGAATTGTTTGTGTGGTTTTACTTTATGTTACCATCCGTTTGCATTATGGCATCAAAATGTCCCATTGTGGAAGCTAAAAATCTACATATCAAAGGTTGCCTAAGAAAGTGAAAATGCCAAAATATCATGAAAATTCAAAATCAATTAATCGGTAGCATGACACGATGAAAGATAAGATTAACAAGGTTGACTTCAGGAATTGTCATTTGCTCACATCATTAATTCTGGTAGTGACAATATAATTGCACGGAACACGAATGAGCATAATAAAGAAAACATTGACCTTTATAACTTTCACAGAAACGGCATATTTCCCTATGAAATCATGACGAACATAAAACTTTTCCATGGTCTTCATTAACCTACATCTGTGGTAACCGTTTATTGTAAGTTTGTCAGCCAGCAGTCGACATCTATCACTGAAATCATAATACTCAAACGAACCGAATCAACTACGAAATGTGAACACTGGAGGCAGGGGAACTTGATCCTTGATTTCAGACCAAGGAGGGAATGTACTATCGATGTGGTCTTGCTTATTAAAGGCAACATATCGTCGATAAATCTTATTGAGAAATTGAAGGATTTGGCAAGGTTTGTGTCACCAACCCTGATAAACTCATCAGTCAATTAATCTTCATTAGAAAGTAAAAACTAGTCGGCCCGCACAAGAATGCCAAACATTTTTGGTTTATGTTACCAAACCTGATAAGCTCATCAGTTAATTCATCTTCAGGTGAAAACAAAAACAAGTCGGCCCGAAGAAGGGCCCATTTTCTTCGCACATGAATGCCTACAATCTACTGGAAAATCTATCCCCCGCACTCTGCAAAGAAATTGCCAACCATGAACTCAATCAGTTTAACAGTTTTGCAATTAGTTTATTTTATATTTACCATTGCTCGTCTTTCCAAAAACTGCATGCAGAAACATTTACAGCTTTATATCTATGTCGTCTTTCTTTTTTATTTTGTGAGAAAGAAAGCTCCTTTAAAAGGAGAAAGAAGGCATTCCTTCAGTTTGGTATGAGGAATGGTAGTGTAAAGGATCAAATATTCAAAAGCTTTGATCGACAAAACACCTTTAAAATGATGTTAAATATTTAAAAAACATGTTTTGAATTCCTTAAAATCCCAATGCATGTAGGACAAATTCACCGGTTGTACAAAGTTTTGAATTGAATTGAAATGTCGAGTGCTTGTTGACCCTATCTTATATATGTTAATATGACAGTATACATCAAAGTATACAAAGGAGCCATGTTTTACTGCATATTGAACCTATCTTATTATGTTATATTGCTGTATTACGACCACAGTAATCGTTTCATGTAGAAATATATAACATTATTGACACGAATTCTGGATTGTGCACTCAACATTCATAAATAACTGTTTGTCGTGGTATTTTTCCAAGGTCTTGCTTTTAAATCTGTACACAATATCATCCGTACCATGATAGTACATTCGTATCAGGTAAGACGTGGAAGTATGTAGCAGGTAACAAACACATGATTGATCTGACAGGTAACCCGCCAAGACTAGATTAAAGGACAGGCATAATCACATTGACGTCAACAGTAAGGACATTCGCTAATATATATATGAAACGTGTTAATTTCTAAATCGAAAGGAAATACAGGAAGACAGGAAGATTAAAGTGTTTAGCTTGTTTATTATTTAAAACTTTTACATACGAGAATGACTCTATTCATGCCGTTTTAAGATTTTTTTCAAACCCCCAAGCGGCGCGAAGCACCGCTGGGCTTTGATATGTAAACACTTTATCCACTTCCATTGATTCCCCATGCATGAAAGCCTTCTGGGAAATTGAGGCCGCATACTGTCTTCAAAAATATGATAGTAAACGCCACAGTATCTGGCATTATTAAAATGTACATGTGAAATATCACGAATTCTCTATTTGATAAAAACATATCATAATGCAGTGCATCTTCGCTAGCCAAGGGGTGATCCGGTACGATCTACCTACTCTTGGTAGATCGTACCGGATCAACCCTTGGCTAGCGAAGATGAATGCAGTGAAGATATACGAAATATTTTATTGTCACATCTGAAGACGCATATGAAGACGTCACTCTTAGTATTTTCCAATCTGAACAGTACGTTTTATTCTCTGCTTACGTAGATTTTCACTTTCAAGTTTATGATGAATCGACGGCAGAATAAGTGGTTACAGTATGTGTTCCAGCTATGCAGCATACATTATTGTTTTTATATAATTACACTATTTATATAATTTTTGTATGGAAATATTACCAGATAATAGCAGCAAACGGCAAAATTGCGGTAAAAACTCATTCAAAATGGCGCTTAGTAGTGTTGTTAAGCGTGACGTCATAAGAACTTGGCGTCAAGAAATACGCTACACATTCCCACGCTGTTCTGATGTAGCAATATTAGCGTTGCGTGGCGTGACGTGAAAAAATGTAAGAAATAGAAAAATTAAATGGTTTTCCCGTTCAATATGAATTATTTCTTTCACTTGTATAAACCAGCGTTGTGGCAAAATGTGTCTTCATAACAGTCTCGAGAATNATATTATTTTTATATAACTACACTATTTATATAATTTTTGTATGGAAATCTTACCAGATAATAGCAGCAAACGGCAAAATTGCAGTAAAAACTCATTCAAAATGGCGCTTAGTGGTGTTGTTAAGCGTGACGTCATAAGAACTTGGCGTCAAGAAATACGCTACACATTCCCACGCTGTTCTGATGTAGCAATATTAGCGTTGCGTGGCGTGACGTGAAAAAATGTAAGAAATAGAAAAATTAAATGGTTTTCCCGTTCAGTATGAATTATTTCTTTCACTTGTACAAACCAGCGTTGTGGCAAAATGTGTCTTCATAACAGTCTCGAGAATGTACATTTGCGTGCTGTGTGACAAATATTGAGTGACAATATTGCTAAATGCAAAACTAATGCCATTAATAATTTATAAAACAACATACAGACATTCTTTTTTTCCTCCTTTGGGAAATTTCATGTGTCAAAACAGTTTTACAAAATGTATCTTAATTTATATATAAATATTGTTTTAAGAAGTAAATGTATTAAATAATGACGTATACATCAATAGGTTACTTATAGAAAACTCTCATCTCACATACCATTCCTTTGATATTTCAAGCCATATTTATCATTAGTGTTTCCCACTCTATATCAGTCAACTATACATGTGAATGATCACCAAGTAAAAGGCTACACTGGCTACAGTGCTTAATTCTGGAAACTGTACATATGACAATACTTCTATAACATTTACAACACTCCATCATATTATCACGGCTTAAGTATAAACCCGGACATTCTAATATAGAATGCAACACAATATCTTTACTTGTTTTCTCACATATCTTACATATAACGACTTCATTCTCGCAAGATATTGAGTATTTAAATAATTCTACTAGATCCCATACATGTTGTTGAAAAATTTGTTTAGTGCTTAACTGCAATATTGGAAGTATTTCTTGATCACTATGGATAGCAGCATATCTCTTATGTTCATCACGTGTATTTAGTTTATATTTCCACCTTATATATATATATTTTTTTATATAAAAATCTATTAATGAAACGTTTCCAGCATAACATTGCTTGTACGAATATATTTAGAACATAGTTACTGATAAATGACTGTATGTTAAATTTAACCATTATGTTATATATATCAGGTAAGAATCTTATTTGAGTAAGTTGATGAACTACCATACATAAATTGGCATAGTCTAAAAAATAAAAAGTGTTTCCCATAAAAACTTAGCACCACCTAAACACAATTTGTTCCATAACAATAGTTTCCATCTCTCTACTTCGCTCGACATATCAAATGACCCTATACACTGAGCAGTCACTGCTGAGGAGGAAGTTTTAGGAAGACCAATACAACGTCTACATGCATATCTCTGTGTACGTTCCAACTATTCTACAGCTTTCTTAGTATATGAGTTCCAAAGCTCACACCCATACAATATACCTGAATATACAACACTTTTAAAATATTAAAACTTATTGCAGGGCACACAAGCATAACAAATCCTACTGCTTCATGGTAGGTTATGGGTAAACGTTATCCCAGCGTACGTTTTCTGTGATGTCATTGGAATTATTATATTAGAACAAATTTTACATTGTATAGGCCCACATTCTTCTGACATCACACGTCGACGTGGAGATTGAAATACTACTAGATAGCTCTTTGTAGAGCTATAGTTGAGATGCCAACGAGTAGAGTATGTATATACTACAGTCGAACCTCGTTATCTCGAAGTCGACGGGATCGGTGGAAAACCTAGTTATCCAAGAATTCGAGTTAAATGAGTTCCTCTCCGACAGTCAGCGTATTAAACAGTCAATAAATGACAAACAGATAACGATATCAAATAAAAAATAACAATTTATTCATAATCATATTAATTAATTAATCAATTAATGTTACAATAACCACACATACAAACAGGAAGAACGTCTACTGTAAAACTTACATGCTGTCTCCGACTTCGTGCTATGCCGATAGGAATTTCAACGCGGAAATGAAAGTGTGCAAGTCTTTACACAAATCACTGTATTGGAGCGTACACGTAGATTATGTTTTTAATGAGTACACGCGAAAACAATACACATCGAAAATAAACACATTAAAGCACTAATAAAACGTATTTTCATTTAAGCACCGATAAAAAGTCACGACGCACTAACGTCACATTAGTATATCCACTGATAACACCGTCTACCCACTGAGAACACAGTCCATTAATTGAGAACACATTCTATATTGTCACTTATCACCATCTGGCACGGAAACAAAGTCCTGGAAATAATCCTCCATCGTTGACTGTTGTAAGTTTCTGGTCCTGTGGGCAAGATCCTCGCGGATGATTTCCTTTGATAGTCGCAGTATTGAGTTGATCTGGGCAGCTTTGTTTGGAAGGGTCTCAAAGTATCGAAGAAGTATGTTGCTGGCGTTTGAAGCCATACATTGTATCTGTAGTTTGTGGTGGTACAGGCTCACAGTCATCAGTGGACTTAGTGTCGTTGTTATCGATGGAAATGCCCTTACTCTCGAGAACCTCATCTCATTTTGGGTGATACTTGCAAATCACTGATAACTATTCAAAATGTCTGTCTATATATACAGTTTATTTGGTAATCATTAATCGAAAATGTCTCAATGTCGTGTTTTTACGTGTCTTTTCATTCTTTTTCCTGGAGGTCCAGAAGCAATCGTTTGCAATGATTTACGTTTGAGTTGTCTTTTTGCTTCAGAAACGCGATTTCTAGCTGCTGTTGTAATTTTTTCACCTGTCAATGATTCTCCTGTCAAATCCATACCAGTTTTCAATGCCTGTTTACCGAAAGTCTGAACTCCTCAGTTTCATACAGGTGCTACAGCTCTCATTCCTGATTAAACTCCAGGCATGACGTATATGGTAAAATATATTTCAATAAGCCACATAATCCTTGTCGAAACGTAGCTCCCACTCTATGGCAACAAAACTACGACTAAACTCCAACCACACAGTTGGAGTGACGTATCTCAAAACGAAATCTCCAGCCGTACAACGAAAAGTCGAAATTATCGCCCAACATCGTCGGAATGGGTAGATGAAGGAGAGAAAAACGGTGATAATACTAGGGATTAATTCGAAACTCCCATATTACAATTGTACCATGATTGTTATAAAAAGGGGACCAAATAGCAACCGACAGACATTTTTTTTTTTACGTTTACATCAAATTTTATTATCCCTCATCGATTTTACAGCGTGTCTGATTGGTTTACACAAATCACATGACAGGGCTACAAGACATCGGGTATCCCTCACGCGATCCATTTTTCCTGTCGAGGATCCCTCTCGGAACCCCTCGCACATTATCGGACGAGTTATCAATCTTTGTTAGACTCTCTAACGCCCGATGTGTTCCGGACGACACTCAAACATCAACAATGGCTGCAAACGGGAGATTCCACCTCCCAACACCTGAAGAACTTAAAAGGCGATATAATTGTTGTTCAATTTGATGTCAAATAAAAACACTGACAGTGATAGGTATTTGTAGCATATATATGCTACCAGACCTAATGAAATAAGGGCGAACAGGTCAGTCACAACAGTGACAACACAGGGGATCGTTGCATTGCCTAACGTTGATGTATTTTTGCTATATGTATATAACACAGACTACACAGATGGAATTTCGGAATAATAAAACACTTATTGCCCTGGTGTGATGGAGACCTGAAGATTGTTGTTTCCTTCGACAAATCATGTTTCCCGTGGGCTTCGCCCTCGGGAAACATGATTTACCTCGGGGAAACAACTCTTCAAGTCTCCCTCTCACCAGGGCAATACGTGTAAAAGGTTCCGTTACTCTTCCAATCAGACTCCATGGTGCAAAATATCCAATGAAAATTCTCGTTTCAAAAGAATGAACCATGTGCTGAAAGATAAAAATTACAAATGTCAATTTATTTCACGAATTACAAAAGAAAAAGATGAACGAGTCTGCTGACAATAAGTCTATTGTAGGGGAAACGTTTCCCTGAGAAATGTCACATCGTCATTTTGTTCACCGTTGTAATTTGAAGCATCTTTAACTTTAGTGCTTGAAATCAACAGGAGTCTTTGCGGACTGCTCATTCAGTAGCAATATTGGTTATCTAGCACCTCATCCATCCTTTTCAAAGAACATCATATTTAACATAAGGATATTTGGTAAAAATCCCAAGAAATGTTTTACCCATTAGTGCAACATTTAGACCCCAAAGGCTTTTGTTAAGTGACATTGGTGATTTCGGCTGGCTTATGTATCGTTGTGGGTCAAATATTAGCGAAATTGATAGGCTCCAAGAACTATATTGTCCGAAGAAAAACGCACAGGGGGAATGCATGGCAGATGTCAGACAAGGTTTTAATGTTATCTGTGTCCATATTACGTTGGTAGAACCTGAAATGGTAGGCGACACGAGGGTCCCATCGGTAAAAGTAGTTTCAATTGAAGACATACCTCGACACTTCGTTAGTAACGAATTTCATCCTATTTATTACACAGCTCTCCATTAAAAAAATCAATGTAACAAAATTGATATCATATAAAGATTGATACGGAAAAGCAAAGGAGTAGTTATGTTCCAATCCAAGAGACGATCGTTTATTTGCTAATACAGGCAAACTTTTCCACGACGATAATAATACTTCGAGGAATAAATACGGAAGCGGTTATTCATATTTTCCTTCTTTGGATTCGGTTTGACACCCGACATTTCCGAACTAGGCCTATTTCACCTTAAAAAAGAGGAAAGTTATCTCTTGATATCCATTTCAACGAACCATTACCAAACACCATCAACGTTATCATGTACGCCGAATTTGAAAACAGCATAGAAATAGACTGAAATCGACAGTTCCCATTTCATTTACATGATTTAAAATTAATACTTTAGAATTAGACTAAATGAAAAACGTTTCACTAATTTCTTAGGCTTGTATTTTAGAAACAGATCGCCTCGTACTTGAATGTACCATTCTCTCAAAAATCAAAAATAGTCGTCTGTCTGCCATCTTGTTTTGTGATCAGTTCCAAAATGCACTATACACATAAAAGCTCTTGGGGAATATACATGTGAAATTTTCGTAGAATCGTTTAAGTACGTTTTAAGAAAGCTCCACAGCACAATTCAACAATCAAAACCCAGGATGCCACATGATGGCCCTCATATTTTCAACATCCCAAAATTCAAAACACACATCCAACAACCAAAGGAAACCGTCTTAGAAATTGGAGAAATGGCTGTCAGTACTTTTGGAGAAATCCAACAATCTTAGATGCACCACTAGGGACGATAGGGAACCTACTTCTAAAATTTGGGAAATTTGATTTTCAATTATAATAAAGGTTAAGCATGGACAACTAAAGAACATGAACAACCTATATGTGAAATTTGATAATGATCCCTACAGTAGTTTCTTAGAAGTGACAAAAGTACAAACTGAAACTCTAAAAAATTAAAATGGCCCCTCTCCACCATCTTGGTTTCTCGATTATTCAAATATTTAAAATTCAATAAGTATCACAAATGATAATGAGGAAATACATGTGAAATGTAAGAAAGTGATCCCCTTGTCATATGTCGGCCATTTTGGTTTATCACTCAGTCCCAAAATAAAATATGCGTAACTAAGGACCATAGGTAAAACATGGTTATGTCATTCTGTCTGCATTTTGCAACTGTCTATGACAAATGTTATTGTATCAGAATTGCATAACTGCTAAAATTTATGATTCTTACAAAGGTTTTGTAACAGAAGGAATGAATTCCCATTAGGATATAGGGTATTTATTAAAAAGGGACCAAGAGGAACATACCTATACAATTTCTTACGGATCCCTCCAGTTCCTTTCTGTTAAAATCCAAGGCAATTTTGTTTATCTGATCAGTCTCAAAAGTAAATGTGCACAACTACAGAACGGGAAACTTACAAATCAAATTTAATAAGAAAGTTCACTGTAGAATTTTCAGTGAAATAGCAATAGCGAATACCTAATTGTAAAATTAAATCATGGATGCTTCTCGTCCATTTTGTTGTTTTCCAATCAGTCTCAAAAATGCACAAATTAGACCAAGGCGAACCACCATATCCTATTTGAGAAAGATCCCTTTGTCACTGTCTGTGAAATATTGACAACAAATAAGCTATTTTGTTCTTCCAATCAGTCTCAAAAATAATCATGCATAGTTATAGACCAAGAGAAACCTGCATATCACAATCGAAGAAGATCCCTCCGGTTCTTTCTCAGAAAATAAAAATATCTTCATAGTCAATATACAAGATGGCACACCCTGCGTTGCCGTTTCGTTTTTCTGAAAAGGTAAAAAATATAAGCATGCACAAGTAAAGACCAAAAGTAACTTCCATATTGAGTTTGAGGAAGATACTTTCAGTACTTTCTGATAAATAGCGCTAACAAACTTGAACTCTCAATGTTCATGATGACCGCCTGTACGACATCTTGACTTGCTGATCACACCTAAGATCGATATGCGTAAAGAAGGACAATGGGTAAACTTTACATGGAATTTGAGAAATATCCCTCTGGGAAAGCGCTAGAAAATTTTAACTCTAAAATTTCAAGATTGCCTCCTGTCGGCCATGTGAATTCCAATCAGACCCAATTTGAAATACGTTACTAGGGACCACCGGGAAATTCACGTGAAAAATTGAGCACGACCCCTTCAGCACTTTCTGAGAAATAGTACGAACAGTAATTGTTAAAGTACAGACGATATGACGGAATGAATGACGGACGGCAGATGACGGACGACGGACCATGGACGAAGAGTGATTTGAATAGCGCACCAACTGATGATGACGTGCTAAAAATCTCCATACTTGTGGTATAATTCTTTAAATCTAGCCTTCGGCATTGACGAATCTTACCCTTTAAGAGGAGATTTGTCTGTCTTATCCCCAAGGTGGGGACATTTTCTTAATCAGGTTACCTGTATTACACCGAAAACTGCAGCATAAAATCGGAGTTCTTAAGCATATTGTGCTCAGAGTAATTGGGTCAGTGTCTTTT